>NW_027441981.1:300000-438553 GCF_048569485.1 Anomaloglossus baeobatrachus | reverse complement strand
ATCGGTGCCGCCGTTGACGCAAGCAGCCTGCTGCGGTTCCAGTTGCGCCCAAGCGTCAGCTGCCATTTTTGGCCATGCCTTTGGTCGTCCAGCTGGCTGCTTCCTCCTCCACGTCTAAGTGTGGAGAGACGGCTAGTGCGGATGCGTGTGCCGATTTACCCCAGACACAGCCTAAGTCCAGTGTTTCGCCTAGTGAGCATGCTTAGCATGACTGTGCCATTCCTGATCCTAAGTCCTCAGTTCGTGCTACAGAGCATGCTCCCACACTTAATGAGAAAAGCCTCTTTGCACAGGTACTTGGACTCCGTGCCGTGTCTAAGTCCTGTGTTGTGTCTACAGAGCATGCAGAAGCTGATAGTCTGTTTTCTGAGACTGTTGTTCAGGCTCCTGAGCATGCTCAGGCACTTAGTGCATCAGAGGCTAGGTACATTAAGGAACTCACTGGCCATGTCCATGAGGTGGCAGTCCATGCTAGTCCAGAGGACATCAGGTGTCCTGATGATGTGGCCACTCCGGACTGGCTCGCAGAGGCCCGCCCCTATGATTTTGCACCTCATCATTGTTCGTCAGACGATGACTGGTGAGGTGTTTGGGGCGTGGCTGACATGAAGTCATCATTGAAGTGGCGGTTCCGGATAAGCTGCTGGTTATGTCACTGATGACGTGGCACTCTGCTATTGGCTCCTGGAGGTGCCTTGTGGTCCACCCTGCGTTGGGGCGGACCCAGGTTATAAAAGGGGCTGTAGACAACAAGGAGGTGCGCATTCTTCTATTATGCTGAGACAGAGCACACGTCCATGTGTTGAACCCATTGCGGCTTTAGGCCAGAGGTAGGCAGGGATAGGGCGTCGGTGCAGGACGCCACCACACTTGGTAACGCAGAACGGTTACGACCAGCTCCTGTCCTACCAATCCTGCTAGTGCAGCTCAGTGGCATTAACTGGGCTGCTGCTGCGCCTGCTGTCCAGAGGTGTGCCCCCTACGCACACAGACAACGTACCCAATAGCCCCTGTGTTGTTAACAGGGAGTTCCTGGGCTGGGTGTGTGGACCCTGTGACGCTAACAGGGTTCACAGTCTCCAGAACCGAGTGTCGTCTAACTCAGTTCAGGCTACTATTAGTTTGAGAGCCACCCAGCTCTGTATCCTCCGCCTAACCTTCGGGTTGCCAGCATCTCCTTCTCCATCTGGGAGCACGGTGGACCCCGACTGGCAATTGGGATATATACCACCTTATCCAAATCTGTTAGTCCCCCCGTAACAGATGGTGTTTCTTCAGAAGATGTTACTGTTGCTTAACCACCAAACCCACGGACACAAACTTTTTTCCCCTTTCCAACACACGTGTTCCCCTTTCCACCAGCATCTGTCCTTTTTCCACCTTTTTGACCAAATTTGCAACTCTGCAGGGACACCCTACTCAACGCCGTCTCAGCACAGCAGCCAGCCCTCGGTCCCTTAGATGTGGACAAGTAAAATACCATTTCCTCTTAGCCATGACAAAGCGTTGAGATTCACTCTGTGCAGCACTGGTGTTTAATGTAAAAGCAGATCAAAGATTGAGTACCAGCTTCTGCGGATACTCCTGCATACGTGCGTCCCTTTCTATGGAAGGGCTTATTTCGCCAAATTTTGTCTTGTACCGGGGATCTAACAGTGTGGCAACCAGTAGTCAGCATTACTTCGAATTGTGACAATCCGAGGGTCATCTTGTAGTGTAATGTAGTGAAACCGGGACTGACCTCCTCAGGAGGTAATGGCAGATACTATAACAGCTTTTAAAAAAGGGCTGGATGATTTCCTCAGTACACACAACATTGTTGGTTATAAGTGACTTAATGTAACTTAAATGTAGAATTGGTGGAGGAAGGTTAAAGAAGTTGTCCAGTTACCAAAACTGATTTTTTTTTTTTCTGATAAATCTTGCTAATATGTGCCCCTCAACACATCTATTATGTTTTTTTCCGCAAAATTACCTTTTATTGTGCACTAGCAGCACATGCTCCTTGCTGGCTCCAGCTCTGATGGGGTTAATCTCTCCTCTGACTTCCTGGGTTCAGTTACTACAATTTCCATAATCCTTTGCAGTAACTAGCAATCTATCTCCCAACCCTCTCTGACTGTTCCCTCCCCTCAGATCTCCACCACAACAGTTCCCTCCCCTCCTTCCTGTGTGCACTGCCTAATCATGGTAATAGAGCTTTTATCATTTGGTCTTTCTGATCTATTTCATAGTATCTATTTCAGGATATATTTATAAGCTATATATATATATATATATATATATAGAGAGAGAGAGAGAGAGAGAGAGAGAGAGAGAGAGAGAGAGAGAGAGAGAGAGAGTTATCTAACTCCACACATGTTTCTCTATGGCTATATATGCTTGTGTATATGTGTGTTTATATATAATGTATATACACACACACAAATATAGACAGTACATGTGTGTGTAGCTATATCTTTCTACATATACTTGTATGCGTGCTTATCATATTATATATGTGTGTGTTTTTTACATGATGGGTTGTGTCAGCCAGAAGATGCACCTGTCCTGGAAGAATATTTTAGTAGCCCCTCATACTACATAATTCCTCCTGTTTTGGAGGTATAAGTGGCCCCCTCACCTTTTGTACCCCTGTGCGTGGAATGTGATCCCTGATATACACACAAGAATTTTTTTTCCTTATACATACTCAAGGAACACGTATACAGTCTCAAGGAACACAATACTTTTTCCGGTGTGTGGCCATGAAAATCTCAGTGGCGAACATGGCCGTGTATCAGATCCCTACAATCACATAATGATGTATTATACTAAGGATACACCATCAATATAACAATATTGCTCTAAACATTTATTGTTACAGAATCTAATCTCCAATCCTCTAATGATTGCAGGGATTATCACAACTTGAGCCACTCTGGGACTTGTTGTGCAGTTGAGAGTGGAGAAAGTGTGTCCCATGCATCACAAGTAACAGTGTGGATTTCGGCTAAGTTCACACACTGCGTCGTTTTATTTAAGCGGCGTTTTTGTGAGTTTTTTTGCGTCAAAAAACGCACAAAAAAGCATCCGTGGCAAACAACAGACGCGTTTTTATCGTGTTTTGGTGCGTTTTTTGCTCTCTGTGTTTTTATGCTTTTTTTTATCAGAGAAAGATTGTTGAAAGAAAAAAAAAATAAAAAAGGTCTGAAGTAATTTCCTTCTTCAATATGTTCTTCATTCTCCACTAGTGTATGCAGGAGAGCATACAGCTGCAGAACTACAGGGCTCAGCATGCTCTATCCAGGACTGTATGCTGGAGGGAGAGGCAGGGGGAGCAGAACTACAAGGCTCAGCATCCTCCATTCACTAGTGTATGCAGGAGAGCAGACAGCAGCTGCAGAACTACAAGGCTCAGCATCCTCCATCCAATAGTGTATGCAGGAGAGCAGACAGCAGCTGCAGAACTACAAGGCTCAGCATCCTCCATCCAATAGTGTATGCAGGAGATCAGACAGCAGCTGCAGAACTACAAGGCTCAGCATCCTCCATTCACTAGTGTATGCAGGAGAGCAGACAGCAGCTGCAGAACTACAAGGCTCAGCATCCTCCATTCACTAGTGTATGCAGGAGAGAAGACAGCAGCTGCAGAACTACAAGGCTCAGCATACTCCATCCCGGACTGTATGCAGTTTTTTGCCAAAAAAGAAAAAAAAAATGACATGGGCTTCGCCATATTTTTGTATGCTAGCCGGGTACAGCAGGCAGGTACGGGCTGCCCCCAACCCCCAGCTGCCTATTTGTACCCGGCTGGGAACCAAAAATATAGAGAAGCCCTTTTTTTTTTTATTTCATGAAATAATTAAAAAAAAAAAAATGACGTGAGCTTCGCCTAATTTTTGTGTCCAGCCGGGCACAACTAGGCAGCTGGGGATTGGAATCCACAGTGCAGGGTGCCCAAGCTTTCTGGGCACCCCCACTGCGAATTGCAGTCCGCAGCCACCCCAGAAAATGGCGCTTTCATAGAAGCGCCATCTTCTGGCGCTGTATCCAACTCTTCCAGCTGCCCTGATGCCGGGTGGCTAGCTGGGTAATAATGGAGTTAGGGCTAGCTGTATATTATCAGCTAGCCCTAAGCCCGAAATTCATGGTGTCACGCCAATATTAGACATGGCCACCATGAATTTCTAGTAATGATAAAAAAAAAAAAAAACAACACACAGAAAAATATTTTTATTAGAAATAAAACACAACACAATTAGAGACTCCATCTTTATTGAAATAAAGCACCCCACTCCGCAGTAATCCGGGGTAAGGGTCCCGCGCCGTCCAATCCGGATCCAATATCATCTGATCGTTTTGCTGGAAGGCAAAGCGATCAGATGATGTGTCAGGTTAAACTACGTGAATCACATGACACATCAGCTGATTGTATAATCTGCTTTTATACAATCAGCTGATGCATCAGTTGAAAAAAAAAATAAATAAATACATACTCACTTATGTGCTGATTACTGGCAGCTCCTGGAGCGATCGATTGGACAGGAGAATGATCCTGTCCCATCGCTGCAGGAGCTGACGGTAATCAGCTGATGAAGTCCCCTGACGGCAGGAGCAGCTGATAGCCGGCCGGGCGCGAAAAAGCCGGCAACACCGCGAGAATCGATGAGCTGATGCGTCAGGTGACTGCATCAGGTGATCCACCGCCAGGTCCTGCAAGCTTCGTACGTGCCCCGGTGAGACTGCACACAGCCAGAGCGGCGGTACCGAGACAGGGGCTGGGAGCGGATATGGCACCGTGACCCTGCAGACAGGTGAGTATGACATTCTTTTTTTCTTCTGTTCACTTTGGTTTTCGCCGCTGCCTCCACCTCCCGCCCAGACATGGCGCCGCACGGAGCTGACATGGCACCGGGCGGGTTGTGGACGCAGCGGTGACGGTACCGGGAGGATTCATGCTTCTGTGTTTAACAACAGAAGGAATCCTCTTCCTGTACACGTCACTGTAGTACCCACCACTTGCGTTTATAGCTGTGTTTTTAGTCATAGAAATGCAGCTATATGCGTTTTTCATTGCGTTGTTGAACATCTCATTGAACTCAATGGGTGAAAAACGCAGTGAAAAACGCAGAAATAATTGACATGCTGCATTTTTGCGGTCAACACAAAAACGCAGCTACAAAAAAACGCTGTCTGCGGACAGCACTTATGAAAACCCATAGACATTGCTGGGGAAGCAATGTCACTGCGTTTTCAGCACAAAAATGTTGTAAAAAACGCCGCAAAAAACGAAGCAAAAACGACTAGTGCGCACAAGGGCATAGACTTTACTCGGGAAACAAAGTCATGCAGTTTTCTGAGTTAAAACGCACCAGAAAAACGCGCAAGAACACCACGAAAAACGCACTGTGTGAACTTACCCTTAGTTGGTGACATGCAGCATCGCAGGTGACAGAGCAGAGCAAGTTGGTGACATGCTCTGCTCTGACACATAGTGTGCTGCATGTCACTGTATCCACTCTGAGACTTGTTGTGCAGGTGACCGGATGCTACATGTCACTAACTGTCTCCACTGTGGTACTTGTTCTGCAGGTGAGAGTGTATACAGTTGGTACTATGCAGCAGAAATCACAGAGTGGAGACAGATAGTGACATGTAGCATCCGGTCACCTGCACAAGTCCCAGAGTGGATACAGTTAGTGACATGTAGCATCCGGTCACCTGCACAACAAGTCCCAGAATGGAGACAGTGACATGCAGCACACTATGTGTCAGAGCAGAGCATGTCACTGTCTCCACTCTGGGACTTGTTGTGCAGGTGACCGGATGCTACATGTCACTGTCTCCACTGTGGGACTTGTTGTGCAGGTGACAGAGTGGAGCAGATTGGTCCCATGCAGCGTCCGGTCACCTGTGCTGCTGGTGGGAGTATATGATCACACTGCCGACACCGCCCGCTCTCCTGACAGCTGAGCACAGCGGGCGGGTGGACAGTGTGATCACATACTTGCGTGACAGGGGGGATTTCAGTGGAGGAAACCCCCCCTGTACTCCACACTGGAGCCCATACCTCCCACAGCTGAATGATGGTAAGCGCGCGCTCTGCCTTCACCGCTCCACACACTGGCGTTCTCCGGATCCTCCCCTCGATGCTGGGCTGTGACGTCAGGTAGTCACCGCCCACAGCCCAGTCAATCACTGTGAGTGGCGCCGGCATCCTCTGACGTACCCGTCCAGTTTGAGAGCCCGGAAATGCCGGGACGTCAGAGGATGCAGGCGGCCACAGCTCCAGGGGGTCATGTGACCGGCACTGAGCGTGCAGGATAGCGCCGCTCAGTGCCAGAACTGGAAACTGAAGCCAATGCAGAAGCTGCAGACAATGGTAAGTGGCAATCATTGGGGAAAAAAAAAAATGGGTGAACCACCCCTTTAAACTAGATGGACATAGGTCATTTTTTTAACCTATGTAACTATGTAAAAGGGAACTGGGTTTAGCATTACACCCAATGTTAGGTGCAATACTCTGAAGCCTCAGGGGCGCCACACATGCGTCTATGAATATTTTTTTGTGTATTTTTTCAGATGCTTGATCAACCAAGTCACCAATGTAAACTTCAACACCACATCAACAAATAGTGGTTATAGTATATGATGTACCAGTCACTTATCCTGTGTATACCATATGATGTCTAGATATTCTACCAGTCACATATTACCTGTATATAACCTGAGATATCTGTACATACAGTATATTACATAGAGTTTACAGAATAATACATTTCTAGCATACATACAGGGGTGAAATAAGTATTGAACATGTAACTGATTTTAGTAAATGCTACTGAAATGCATTTCTTACCAGATGTTGCACACATGAAATGTAATTAATATTTTGCACGAAAGCCTTTTATTATTTGCTTCCAAAGTGTTGGTCTCATCTGACCAGACTATGTTCGCCCATTATTTCACAGACTTGTCTAAATGTTGTTGAGCAAACTTTAAACATTTCCACAGAAAAGAATTGCCGCATCTACTGACCCACTAGCATCAGCCTTAATACACAAAACGGAATATGGACAGGGATCCTCCACGTAACTGGCTGGGAGGAGCACGTCCAAAGTGACTTATAGTTCATAGGCAGAATCCAACTCAGAGAAGGGACGGCACTCACCGGAATCCAGCAAAAATTCTTTATTGAAGTGCGGTGCAATAAAAAGACAGGAGCAGAGCTGACAGTGAGCCTTCTCACGAACGATGGCCGTTTCGCATATGGATACGCTTCATCGGGTCCATGTGGACAGGCATAGACCGTCGCCTTATGAGAGGGCTGTGTCAGGACTACGTCACTGCCAATTAAAAACAGATGAGGAGTGCAACAAGTAACAGCATAGTGCATGATACTGACAATGTTATACAAAATACAATTAAAATCAACATGGTAAAAAACCATTACAAACAGACACATACAAAAATATGCGGACACATAGAGATGTGCAGAAAACCGAGAGATCATTTTTGTCATTTAACCCCAAATCCCCTTGGGCTCTATATTTAATAATAAGTCTTGCCTCGGTTTGTAGGAGCAATTTGTGTAAATCACCTCCTTGAGGGGGAGAGATACTCTCTCTAAGCCTGCAAACCGCAGTATATTCGGATCACCATTATGCACATTACAAATATGCTCAATTAACTGAGGAGAGCCTTTACCAGACATCACAGAGTTAAAATGTTCTTTGAATCTCACATACATTGTCGGTCTGATAGTCTAACCCAGACCTGGGCAAGGGGCGGCCCGCGGGCGACATCCGGATCGCCTACTCTCTGTGACCGGCCCGCCTGGTTCAGGGCGTCCTTGCTGGCCGGTCAGTGATCAGATCGCCGTCATCACACGCTGCGTGCCGGGCAGGGAGCGATCCTGCAGCACCGCACAGTGTAGGCAGCGGAACGCAGGAATCTCTCCTCTGTTTCCTGCCCAGCACCTTTCTCTGTGACACACGCGCGCCCTGATGTCGTCAGTACGGCGCGCATGTGTCATTTGAAAAGGTCCCGCCCGGCAGAAGAAGAAGCTGCAGCAGCCGGGGCCGGTACGGAGAGAAGCAGCGGCAGGGGCTCCTAGGAATACAGCATCGGCGCAGCCAGGGCATGTAAAAGAGAAGCAGCTCAGCGGGGGGGGCACATACGGATGTGCCTGAGGAGGGACAGTAAGAAGGGAGAGGTGAGTGGTTACTAGTAACCTGCAGTGACAATGGGGTGCGGTGGGGAATTGGGGGAGGAGGTAACTGTTGACAAATATTTGGGGTGTAGTGATGTACAGGGGCGGACTGATCATTGACGCAGGGGGGCCGGGCCGGTCTATGAGCAGCAGTTTCGGGAAGCCCGACTATCTGTCTCATTGGTGTGTGCGGCCGCTCCGGCCCTGAAGCTCCCTGTCTGCAGTGACAGGAGGCCGGCAGCCGCACACACTGCTCTACGGAAGCTGCATTCCGCCACTCACACGGAGCAGACCTGGGGGCGAGGCCGGAGCTTCACTTCAAAGAAGCTGATTCCTGACTTCCTGCACTGTTTCTGCTCTCCGCTGAGGCCCTCCACTGCTTGTAGAGACACTTTTTTTGAAGGTAAATATACATATGTATACACACACACACATATATATAATGCCGGACTACTATCATTAACTCGGTTCTACATCTTTTTATATATATATATATATATATATATATATATATATACTAGCTGTATTACCCGGCTTCACCCGGGTTAATAACTGCTGTTAACAAAATAGAATGTATTAACAAAAATTTATTCTGCACACAAAAACCACAAAACAAATAGATAGAAATGTAATTATAATGTCTGTCTCCCCCTCTGTATATATCTCTCTGTTTCTCTCTCTCTCTTTGTCTGTCTGTCTGTCTCTTTCCCTGTCTGTCTCTGACTGTCTGTCTCTTTCTCCATCTGTCTCAATCTCTTTCCCTGTCTGTCTATCTCTTTCCCTGTCTGTCTGTCACTTTCCCTGTCTGTCTCTTTCCCTCTCTTTCCCTGTCTGTCTCTTTCCCTCTTTCTCTTTCCCCGTGTCTGTCTCTTTGTCTCTTAACCTGTCTCTCTCTTTCCCTCTCTTTCCGTCTGTCTCTTTCCCTATCAGTCTGTCTCATTGTCTGTGTCTGTCTCTTTGTGTCTGTCTCTTACCTTGTCTATGTCTGTTTCTTACCCTGTCTATGTCTGTTTCTTTCCCTGTCTGTGTCTGCCTCTTTCCCTGTTTGTGTCTGTCTCTTTCCCTGGCTGCATTGTGACACGCCAACATTCCATATAAGGGCGTGGCTGCGCATTCTTCTGAAGTTCTGGCTGCACTGTGGCTCCCAGCTCCATTCGCTTTAATGGAGGCAGGTTTTTTGGCGAATAACTGTAAAGAGCGGGGTTAAAATTTCCCCTCAAAACATAGCCTATGATGCTCTCGGGGTTCAGAAGTGTGAGTGTGCAAAATTTTGTGGCTGTAGCTGCGACGGTGCGGATGCCAATCCCGGATATACACACACACATACACACACACATTCAGCTTTATATATTAGATATATAATGATGTAGAACCCAGTTAATTATAGTAGTCCGGCCCTCTAAAACCAACACAATTTCTTATGCGGCCCCATGTAAAAATTAATTGCCCACCCCTGGTCTAACCGATGTAAAAATGACCGCAACTGCAAAATACAATGTAAACAACAAATTTTGTCCTGCACGATATAAAACGCCTGACATGATGCACAAAAGAACCGATTGTTATCGGATTACCCGTAAAATGCAGTTGACAAAATCTGCAATTACCGCACCTGTAGTTACCGACCGGGCTACTCCTCTCTATCCACGTAGACAGCTGAGTTAATCTGTTTTTTACCAACACATCTTTTAGGTTATTACCCCCAGTAGGTAACTAAAGGTTTAGCAGCAGTCATTTCTTTTAGGTCACTATCTTGTTCTAAGATGTGTCAATTTTTGTACAGGGTGTTTTTTATTACTGATTCCAGTGGGCCGAATTTAAAATTGAAAATAAAGCTACGGAGCTGCATCCTCCTAGTCGATCGGTCAACGAAGCCAGAATCCCTTATTGGAGCATAATTTGATATACATTTATTAACCTCTTAACGACCGCGGGCAGTAAAATTACGTCCTAGCGGTCGGCGCATATCTCAGCTGATTTTCACAGCTGAGATGTGTGCCTGCTAGGCACCAGCAGAATCGTTATCTGCTCGTGCCGTTTAACCCCTTAAATGGTGCTGTCAATATGTTACAGCGCCATTATAAGCGCGATTGCGGTAAACTTTTACTTACCGCCCGATACCGGAAGTCACGTTACGTGATCACGTGACTTTCGGTAGTTGTCATGGTAGCACAGGGTCATGTGGTGACTTCTGTACTGCACATGAATTGCTTTCACTTTCACTGTGGCCGCAGCTCAGTGAAAGAGAAACTGAGCATATCTGCCGTTTACAGCGGTGTAGCTGTGATCAGCAGATAGTGCAGAGCGATCGGATTGCTGATCGCTATAGCCCCCTAGGGGGACTAGTAAAATTTAAAAAAAAAGTAAAAAAAAAAAAAATTAAAAAAACCCCTAAAAGTTCATATCACCCCCCATTCGCCCCATGGAAAATTAAAGGGTTAAAAAAATTAAAAATATACACACATTTGGTATCGCCGCGTTCAGAAACGCCCGATCTATCAAAATAAAAAATCAATTATTCTGATCAGCATACGGCGTAGCGGCAAAAAAATTCCAAACGCCAAAATGACGTTTTTTTTGTCGCCACAACTTTTGCGCAAAATGCAATAAGAGGCGATCAAAATGTAGCATCTGCGCAAAAATGGTACCGTTAAAAACGTCAGTTCGAGACAAAAAATAAGCCGTCACTGAGCCATAGATCACGAAAAATGAGAATGCTACGGGTCACGGAATATGGCGTAAAACGTGCGCCACTTTTTTCAGACAAACTTCCGATTTTTTTTTAACCCCTTAAATAAAAGTAAACCTATACATGTTTGGTGTCTACGAACTCGCACTGACCTGAGGCATCACACCCACACATCCGTTTTACCATATAGTGAACACAGTGAATAAAAAATCTCAAAAACAATAGTGCTATCGCACTTTTTTTGCAATTTTTCTGCATTTGGATTTTTTTTGCCGTTTTCCAGTACACTATATGGTAAAACTTATGGTTTAATTTAAAAATACAGCTCGTTCCACAAAAAATGAGCCCTCACATGACCATATTGACTAAAAAAAAAGTTACGTCTCTCAGAAAAAGAATGTCGAAAAAAAACCCGGAAAGTGAAAAATCGGCCGGTCGTGAAGGGGTTAAAGGAGGTCTCTATCACCTGTTCTGGGTACCCTCTCTCTCTTAATCTCAGTTTCAAATCTGCAGATTGTTGCAGAAAACCCGCATCATCACTGTTAATACGTCTTAACCTCACAAATTGACTGTATGGCAACACATTTTTGGTATGAGCCGTATGAGCACTATCAAAGTGCAGAAAAGTATATGAAGCAGTAGGCTTGCGGAACACCTTAGTTTGAATCACCCCTTCTACAATCGTCACTGCGACATCCAAAAAATTCAAGGATTGACCTCCAAAATCATAAGTGAATGACATATTCATTGTGTTACATGTATTCATGTATGTATTTTGGAGGGCAATCCTTGAATTTTTTGGATGTCGCAGTGACGATTGTAGAAGGGGCGATTCAAACTAAGGTGTTCCGCAAGCCTACCGGTTCCAATACTTTGCTGCACTTTGATAGTGCTCTTACCAAAAATGCGTTGCCATACAGTCAATTTGTGAGGTTAAGACGTATTAACAGTGATGATGCGGTTTTTCTGCAACAATCTGCAGATTTGAAACTGAGATTAAGAGAGAGAGGGTACCCAGAACAGGTGATAGAGACCTCCTTTAATAAATGTATATCAAATTATGCTCAAATAAGGGATTCTCGCTTCGTTGACCGATCCACTAGGAGGATGCAGCCCCGTAGGTTTATTTTCAATTTTAAATTCGGCCCACTGGAATCAGTAATAAAAAACACCCTGTACAAAAATTGCCACATTTTACAACAAGATAGTGACCTAAAAGAAATGACTGCTGCTAAACCTTTAGTTACCTACCGGAGGGGTAATAACCTAAAAGATGTGTTGGTAAAAAACAGATTAACTCAGCCGTCTACGTGGCTAGAGAGGAGTAGCCCGGTCGGTAACTACAGGTGCGGTAATTGCAGATTTTGTCAACTGCATTTTACGGTTAATCCGATAAAAATCGGTTCTTTTGTGCATCATGTCAGGCGTTTTACATCATGCAGGACAAAATTTGTTGTTTACATTGTATTTTGCAGTTGCGGTCATTTTTACATCGGTAAGACCATCAGACCGATGTATGTGAGGTTCAAAGAACATTTTAGCTCTGTGATGTCTGGTAAAGGCTCTCCTCAGTTAATTGAGCATATTTGTAATGCACATAATGGTGATCCGAATGTACTGCGGTTCGCAGGCTTAGGCTGGAAACACATCTATGCGAGTAAAATCGGTCCGACTGGGCTGAAAAAAACTCGGCTGATTTTAGTTCACGTTAGGTCCGAGTGCAACGCAAGTGCGATGCTTTTTCTGAATAAATTAATGATTTTACTAGCGTGTGTAATGCGTGTGTAATACGTATTTTTTACTATGTCATCTGCCATTCAGCGCTGCTACATGGCCGCTGACAGCAGACACAGACAGCCATGTAGCAGAGCTGAATGGCAGATGACAGCAGACACAGACAGAGCCACACTGTCAGAATGAACTCGGGTGAACTTCACCCGACTTCATTGTCATGCTGCGGCTCTGTCTGTGTGCCGCGTCCTGATTAGCGGTCACCAGTGAAGGACTCACCGGTGACCGCTAATCCCCTGAGTGACTGAAGTTAGCAGCCCTCTCTCATACTCACCGATCCCCGATCCCCAGCGCGGCGCTGCATGGCATTCACACTGCTGCGGCGGCTTTTACTATTTTGAAAAAGCCAGCCGCTCATTAAACAATCTCGTATTCCCTGCTTTCCCCGCCCACAGGCGTAATCCACGGACCTCCAGCGTCGCTTCCAGCTCTGCTGCATGCAGGTGACAGGAGCTGCAGCAGACACCGTCGCTCCTGTCACCTCCACACAGCAACTGAGGTGAGTATCGCGATCAGCTGAGCTGTCACTGAGGTTACCTGGATCCAGCGGTGGCCGCGATTAACCTCAGTGACAGCTCAGCTGATCGCGATACTCACCTCAGTTGCTGTGTGGAGGTGACAGGAGCGGCGGTGTCTGCTGCAGCTCCTGTCACCTGCATGCAGCAGAGCTTGAAGCGACGCTGGAGGTCCGTGGATTACGCCGGACATGGAGGGCTTTTTGGGGCTTATTAAATTGCTGAACCAGGGAATTTGTTAGTGTTTTTAATTTCTAATAAAGGATTTTTTCGGGTGTGTGTGTTTATTTACTGTAACTTACAGATTAATCATGGAAGGTATCTCATAGACGCCTGACATGATTAATCTAGGATTTAGGGGCACTTTGCACACTGCGACATCGCAGGTGCGATGTCGGTGGGGTCAAATTGAAAATGACGCACTTCCGGCATCGCATGCGACATCGCAGTGTGTAAAGGCTGGATGATACGATTAACGAGCGCAAAAGCGTCGTAATCGTATCATCGGTACAGCGTCGGCGTAATCCATAATTACGCTGACGCAATGGTCCGATGTTGTTCCTCGCTCCTGCGGCAGCACACATCGCTGTGTGTGAAGTCGCAGGAGCGAGGAACGTCTCCTACCGGCCTCACTGCGGCTTCCGTAGGATATGCGGAAGGAAGGAGGTGGGCAGGATGTTTACATCCTGCTCATCTCCGCCCCTCCGCTCTGATTGGCCGCCTGCCGTGTGACGTCGCAGTGACGCCGCACGACCCGCCCCCTTAACAAGTAGGCGGGTCGCCGGCCACAGGGACGTCGCACGGCAGGTGAGTGTGTGTGTGAAGCTGGCGTAGCGATAACTTTCGCTACGCCAGCTATCACCACATATCGCTGCTGCGACGGGGGCGGGCACTATCGCACTCGGCATCGCAGCATCGGCCTGCGATGTCGTAGTGTGCAAAGCCCGCCTTAGTGGCAGCTGTGGGCTGCCATTAACTCCTTATTACCCCGATTTGCCAACGCACCAGGGCAAATCGGGAAGAGCCGGGTACAGTCCCAGAACTGTCGCATCTAATGTATGCGGCAATTCTGGGCGGCTGCTGACTGATATTGTTAGGCTGGGGGGCTCCCCATAACATGGAGCTCCCCATCCTGAGAATACCAGCCTTCAGCCGTATGGGTGTATCTGGCTGGTATTAAAATTGGGGGGACCGCACGCCATTTTTTTAATTATTTATTTATTTATTTCACTGCACAGTATAGACCCGCCCACCGGCTGCTGTGATTGGTTGCAGTGAGACACCTGTCACTCAGCGTGGAGGCGTGTCTCACTGCAACCAATCATAGGCGCCGGTGGGTGGGTAAAGCAGGGAATACGAGATTGTTTAATGAGCGGCCGGCTTTTTCAAAAGAGGAGAAGCCGCCGGAGCAGTGTGAACGCCGTGCAGCGCCGCGCTGGTGATCGGGGATCGGTGAGTATGAGAGAGGGACGGAGAGGGATAGACCGACATGGACAGAGAGTGAGGGACAGAGATAGTGACCGACCGACAGACCGACAGAGAGATAGTGACCGACGCAGAGAGAATAGAGTCCAAGAGGGAGACACCGACTGACAGAGAATAGTGATTGACAGACATTGTGACACATCACTCGTTTCCAGATTTTTAGGAAACATGCGAGAAATGTATTTAGAAAATCGCATGTCACTAGGATGGTGTGAGTGCCGTCCCGTGACATCCGATTATTTACACGCTCCCATAGACTTGCATTGGAGAGACTCGCAGTAGAAACTCGCAAAAAAGCAGCATGCTGCGATTTTTTTCCCAGTCCGATTTGGACTGAGAAAAAAATCGCTGATGAGAGCTGAATCATTCACTAACATGTGTCCGATTCCAATGCGAGATTTTCTCGCATTGCTCTACTGCGAGAAACTCGCAAGTGAGAAGCAGCCCTTAGAGAGAGTATTTCTCCCCCCTCAAGGAGGTGATGTACACAAATTGCTCCTACAAACTGAGGCAAGACTTATTATAAACCCCTTCATGACCCTTGACGGATCTTTCCGTCATGGATCGTGTGAGGTTAATCCCCGCCCCCTGCCATTGGCAGGTCGCAGCGACCCGCGTAAATATCAGCTGTTTTCAACAGCTGACATGTGTGCCTGCATGTTCTGAGTGGAATCGCATTTCACCCAGAACATTTAACCCCTTACATCTCGCTGCCAAAGTCTGGCAGTGAGATGTATATGCTTGTGGCCATTATTTTCACTTACTGCCGCCCCCACCGGAAGTCACGTGCGTGATCACGTGACTTTCGGTGGTTGCCATGGTAGCACAGGGTCATGTGATGACACCTATAGCTATCATGAGTCACTTTCGGTTTCACTCGGCCGGGGACCGAATGAATCAGGAAGTGACCATATCTACTGTTTACAGCTGTGTAGCTATGATCAGCAGATAGGGCAGAGCGATCGCATTGTTGATCCATATAGCCCCCTAGGGGGACTAGTAAAATAAAAAAAAAGTAAAAAAAAAAAAGTTTTAAAAAATAAAAAAAAAAACAAAAAACCTAAAAGTTCAAATCACCCCCCTTTCACCCCATTGAAAATTAAGGCGTTAAAAAAATAAAAAATGTACACATATTTGGTATCACCGCGTTCATAAATGCCTGATCTATCAAAATATAAAATCAATTAATCTGAGTGGTAAATGGCGTAGCGGCAAAAAAATTCCAAACGCCAAAATTACGTTTTTTGGTCGCCGCAAGTTTTACGCATAGTGTAATAACAGGTGATAAAAATGTAGGATCAGGGCAAAAATGGTATCATTAAAAATGTCTGCGCGAGACGCAAAAAATAAGCCATCACTGAGCCATAGATCCCAAAAAATGAGAAAGCTACGGGTTTCGGAAAAAGGCGCAAAACGTACGCCACTTTTTATGGACAAGCTTGTGAATTTTTTTTAACCCCTTAGATACAAGTAAACCTATACATGTTTGGTGTCTGCAAACTCGGACCGACCTCAGGCATGATAATGACATATCAGTTTTACCATATAGTGAACAGGATGAATAAAACATCCCAAAAACTATTGTGCGATCACACTTTTGTTGCAGTTTTTCCCCACTTGGATTTTTTTGCTGTTTTCCAGTACATTATAAAGTACAACTTATGGTTTTATTTAAAAGTACAACTCGTCCCACAAAAAACAATCCCTCACATGGCAAGATTGACAGAAAAATAAAAAAGTTACGGCTCTCGGAAGAAGGGGAGCAAAAAGCAAAAAAAACGGAAAACACCCGGGGGCTGAATGGGATAAATATAGAGCCCATGGGGATTTGGGGTTAAATGACAAAAATGATCTCTCGGTTTTCTGCACATCTCTATGTGTCCGCATATTTTTGTATGTGTCTGTTTGTAATGGTTTTTTACCATGTTGATTTTAATTGTATTTTGTATAACATTGTCAGTATCATGCACTATTTTGTTACTTGTTGCACTTATCATCTGTTTTTAATTGGCAGTGACATAGACCTGACACAGCTCTCTCATAAGGCGATGGTCTATGCCTGTCCACATGGACCCGAGGAAGCGTATCCATACGCGAAACGGCCGTCGTCCGTGAGGGGGCCCGCTGTCAGCTCTGCTCCTGCCTTTTTATTGCACCGCACTTCAATAAAGAATTTTGCTTGATTCCGGTGAGTGCCGTCCCTTCTCTCAGTTGGATTCTGCAAACTTTAAACATGCTTGAATATACACTTTGGTCAGAAATTGAGTCTTTCGTGGTGAGCGTGCATACAGGCCATGGAGGGGGGTGTATTGCGTATTGTTTTCTTTGCAATAAGGCTGTGTGCGCACATGTGCATTTGTCCTGCATTTTGGCTGCGTTTAAAACTGCAGCACCTCAATGACAAAATGCATGCGTTGTGCTTCCCCAGCAAATGAGAAGTGTGCAAATTTCCATGCGCACGTTGCTTTTTTTTAGGCAGCGTTTTGGATGCCAAATATTTGACAAAATCGATGCGTATAAAAAAGCAGTATGTCACTTCTTTTGTGCATTTTGGTTGCATTTTCTACCCATTGAAATGAATGAGGTGTGTCAAAACGCAACCAAAATGTTTAGCTGTGCACTTGCACTACATTTTTGTTGCATTCTGCATGTTTTTTTGACAAACAAAACACAGGTCTTTCGGTCTTTCTCTCTGTCCGTATCGGTTTCTCTGTCTGTCGATCTCACTCACTCTCTCTGTCGGTTGGACTCTCCCTCTCTCTGTCGATCTCACTCACTCTCTCTGTCGGTCGGTTGGTTTCTCCCTCTCACCCCCTTTCTCATACTCACTGATCACCGGCGCGGCGCGACGCTGCACAGATGTCACACTGCTCCAGCGGCTTCTCCTGCTTTTGAAAATGCCGGCCGCTCATTATTCCATCTCATATTCACTGCTTCGCCTCGCCCACCGGTGCCTATGATTATTTGCAGTGAGAAGAAACCCCACGCTGAGTGACAGCTGTCTCACTGCAACCAATCACAGCCGCCAGTGGGCGGGTCTATATTGTGCAGCAAAATAAATAAATGAATGAATGAATGAATGAATAAATAAATAAATAAATAATAATAAAAAAAAAAAAAAACGGCTGCGGTCACCCCTAATTTTGATACCAGTCAAGGTAAAGTCACATGGCTGAGGGCTGGTATTCTCAGGATGGGAAGACCCACGTTATGTGGAGCCCCCAGCCTAAAAATATCAGCCAGCAGCCGCCCAGAAAGGCCGCATCCATTAGATGAGACAGTCCAGGTACTCTACCCAACTCATCCCGATTGTTCTGTTGCGGTGGCAGTCGGGGTAATAAGGAGTTAATGACAGCCCATAGCTACCACTAAGTCCTAGCTTAGTGATGGCAGGCGTCTATGAGACACCCCCATCACTAAACTGTAGTGAAATAAATAAACACAAACAGTGAAAAATCCTTTATTTGAAATAAAAGACAAAACAACACCATCTTTCACCACTTTAATAAACCCCAAACACCCCTCCAGGTCCGATGTAATCCACACGAGGTCCCACGAAGCTTTTGGCTCTCCTACATCGGAAGCTGACAGGAGTGGCTGTAGAGCACGACTGCTCTCTCTGAGCTTCACGGAGCAACTGAAGTGAGTCACGCTGTCAGCGGTGACGTGACTCAGGTTACCCACGGCCACATCTGGATCCTCCAACTGTCTCAGGTGGAGGAATTCAGCTGTGGCCGCGGATAACCTGAGTGACGGCACCACTGATCGCGCGGCTCACTTCAGTCACTCAGGTGATTTGCGTTCACAGGTGAGTCCTTCACTTGTGATCACAAATGAGGCCGCGACACAGAGAGCCGCACGATGACAATGAACTTGGGTGAAGCTCTGACATCACTGCTGCGGACCCCTGTGTCCGGCCACTGACCTCAGAGGTTCATCTGAGTTCATGACAGCACACAGTCACGGGATGACAAAGAAGTCGTGTGAAGTTCATCCGAGTTCATTCTCATCCCGCGGCTCTGTCTACTGTCACCGGGCATGTAGCAGAGCTGAATTGCCATGGAACCGCACTTTCAAAAATGCATCCAAAATGCATGTAAAATGCATTTATTTTTGTCAAACGCAGTGTTTACAGTTATCAAAGTCTGCCAGAGGGTGCATGTTTTTTTCACAATTACAGAGCGCAGCTTGCGCACACACCTTAATTCTACCTACTGATTCCATGTCTTTCTCTAGCTCTCCACAGTTAAGGGGGCTCTACACGCAGCGATATTGCTAGCGATATCGCGAGCGTACCCGCCCCCGTCGTTTGTGCATCACGGGCAAATCGCTGCCCGTGGCGCAAAATATTGTTAGGAGCCGTCACACGGACTTACCTGCCTAGCAACGTCGCTGAGGCCGGCGAACCGCCTCCTTTCTAAGGGGGCGGTTCGTGCGGCGTCACAGCGGCATCACTAAACGGCCGCCCAATAAGAAGCGGAGGGGCGGAGATGAACAGCCGTAATATCCCACCCACCTCCTTCCTTCCTCACTGCAGGCGGCCGCAGGTAAGCTGTAGTTCGTCGTTCCCGAGGTGTCACAGATAGCGATGTGTGCTGCCTCGGAAACGACAAACAACCTGCGTCCTCAACAATCAACGATTTTTTGAAAATGAATGACGTGTCAACGATGGACAATTTAGTGAGTATTTTCCATTGTTAACGGCCACTTGTTGGTGTCAAACGCAACGACGTCGCTAACGATGCCAGATGTGCGTCACGGAATCCGTGACCCCGCCGATATATCGTTAGATACGTCGTTGCGTGTAACGGGGCCTTTAGTCCTTTGCTCTTGGACACCTCTTCTGATCATTTTTCTTCACTCCTCTGTCGAAATCTTGAGAGAAGCACCTAGGTGTAGCCGGTTTATGGTGAAATGTTGTTCTTTTCACTTCTGGATTATGGCCACAAAAGTGGTCACTGGAATTTTCTGTAGTGTAGTAATATTCTGTATCCAATGCCATCAATATGTTTTGCACAACATAGCTGCAAAAGTCGTGAGACAGCTCATTGATTTTACCCATCAGGCAATGTTTCTTGTGTGGCACCTTGGTAATGAGTCACTTGTTTTTATAGGACATCAGTTGAACCAGCTGCTATTTTTCAATAAGTTGCAGGATTGCTTTCTAATTACTGATAAGATTTCAGCTGGTGTCATGACTTTCCATGGCTTTTTGCACCTCTTTCTTTATGCATTCAATACATTTTTCCTGTTATTTCTCATTATTACACATCACTTAATTTATGGACATCTACGGTTTGATTTCTCTTTCCTATGTGGACTGGATAAGTTGTTACCAACATCTGATGAGAAATTCATGTCATTATCACCTTAATAAATATGTTAACTTAGAAAATTGGTGACATGCACAATAGTTATTTCACCTGCTGGATATACTGTGACTACAGATAGTACACCAGCCACATATTATCCTGTATATAAAATCTGATGTCTGCTCATGGTAATTCCAGGGGCGGATTAAGAGTGGCAAGGGCCCTAAGCAGTTGAGAAGGCATGACCAAACCCCCAAAATCCGATGTAACATGTTAAATGATCTCCCCTTTGAAAGATCATGTGACAGGTCATGGGATTAACATTCAGGTCCTCTGGTGCACATCTGTAGATACAAAACAAGAGACAGTAGGCTGCATAGAGCGCCTCACAAAGTTTTCCTTTATGTTCCACACTATGCATAACATAGCGGTATACATATTGGACCTTGGGTGGAAAATTCATTATTCCGAGGGGCCACATGAGATTGTGAATGTTGTGGAGGCTGAACCAATAGGCTGAAATGTATTCTGCTTAATATTAATAACATGTCAATTATAGTTATTTGATACTAACATTAATTATATCCAAAACAAACTGATAGTGAACTTAGATTGTGAGCCTCAATGGGGAAAGTGATAATCACGTCTGTAAAAGGACTGAGGAATTAATAGCACTGTATAAGTGAGTGAAATAAATAAACTAAGTATGACGACATCCCTAAATATACAGAATGAGCCCTCACATAGCTCGCTATAAACAGTATGAGCCTACACAAAGTAGCACTATATACAGTATGAGCTCTCACATAGTATAGAGGATGCTATGTGGGAGCTCACATACAGTGCCTTGTGAAAGTATTCGGCCCCTTGAATTTTTCAACCTTTTTCCACATTTCAGGCTCCAAATATAAAGATTACAATTTTAATGTTATGGTGAAGAATCAACAAGTGGGACTCAATTGTGAAGTTGAACAAAATGTATTGCTTATTTTTAACTTTTTTAAAATATAACTGAAAAGTGGGGCGTGCAATATTATTCGTCCCCTTTACTTTCAGTGCAGCAAACTCACTCCAGAAGTTAATTGAGGATCTCTGAATGATCCAATTTTGTCCTAAATGACTGATGATAAATATAAGCCACCTGTGTGTAATCAAGTCTCCTTCGTATAAATGCACCTGCTCTGTGATAGTCTCAGTGTTCTGTTTAAAGCACAGATAGCATCATGAAGACCAAGGAACACAACAGGCAGGTCCATGATACTGTTGTGGAGAAGTTTAAAGCCGGATTTGGTTACAAGAATATTTCCAAAACTTTAAACATCCCAAGCAGCACTGTGCAAGCGATCTTATTGAAATGGAAGGAGTATCATACCACTGCAAATCTACCAAGACAAGGCCATCCATCTAAACTTTCATCTCACCAAGGAGAAGACTGACCAGAGATGCAGCCAAGAGGCACATGATCACTCTGGATGAACTGCAGAGATCTACAGCTGAGGTGGGAGAGTCTGTCCATAGGACAATGATCAGTCACACGCTGCACAAATCTGGCCTTTATGGAAGCGTGGCAAGGAGAAAGCCATTTCTCAAAGATATCCATAAAAAATGTTGTTTAAAGTTTGCCACAAGCCACCTGGGACACACACCAAACATGTTTAAGAAGGTGCGCTGGTCAGATGAAACTATTTGGGCACAATGCCAAACGATATGTTTGACGTAAAGGCAACACAGCTCATCACCCTGAACACACCATCCCCACTGTCAAAATGGTGGTGGCAGCATCATGGTTTGGGCCTGCTTTTCTTCAGCAGGGACAGGGAAGATGGTTAAACTTTATGGGAAGATGGATGGAGCCAAATACAGGACCATTATTGAAGAAAACCTCTTGGAGTTTGCAAAAGACCTGAGACTGGGACGGAGATTTGTATTCCAAAAAGACAATGATCCCAAACATAAAAGGAAAATCTACAATGGAATGGTTCACAAATAAATGTATCCAGGTGTTAGAATGGCCAAGTCAAAGTCCAGACCTAAATCCCATCAAGAATCTGTGGAAAGAGCTGAAAACTGCTGTTCACAAATGCTCTCCAACCAACCTCACTCAGCTCGAGCTGTTTGCAAAGGAAGAATGGGCAAGAATTTCAGTTTCTTGATGTGCAAAACTGATAGAGACATACCCCAAGCGTCTTGCAGCTGTAGTCGCAGCAAAAGGCGGCGCTACAAAATATTAACTTAAAGGGGCCGAATAATATTGCACGCCCCACTTTTCAGTTATTTATTTTTTAAAAAAAGTTTAAAATAAGCAATAAATTTAGTTTAACTTCACAATTGTGTCCCAATTGTTGTTGATTCTTCACCAGAACATTAAAATTTTTATCTTTATGTTTGAAGCCTGAAATGTGGGAAAAGGTTGAAAAATTCAAGAGAGCCTAAGGGGTGCTTCACACATAGCGAGATCGCTACCGAAATCGCTGCTACGTCACGGTTTTTGTGACGCAGCAGTGATCTCATTAGCGATCTCGCTGTGTGTGACACTGAGCAGCGATCTGGCCCCTGCTGTGAGATCGCTGCTCGTTACACACAGCCCTGGTTCGTTTTTTTATTGTTGCCCTCACGCTGTGACGCACAGATCGCTGTGTGTGACAGCGAGAGAGCAACGAAATGAAGCGAGCAGAGAGCAGGAGCCGGCGTCTGGCAGCTGCGGTAAGCTGTAACCAGGGTAAACATAATAATAATAATAATAATTTTATTCATTTATATAGCGCTATTATTTCCACAGCGCTTTACATACATTGGCAACACTGTCCCCACTGGGGCTCACAATCTAGAGTCCCTATCTGTATGTCTTTGGAGTGGTGGTTACCCGATATTTACCTTCGTTACCAGACTCCGCCGCTCTCACGCTGCCAGTGCCGGCTCCCTGCTCTCTGCACATGTAGCTGCAGCACACATTGGGTTAATTAACCCGATGTGTACTGTAGCTAGGAGTGCAGGGAGCCAGCGCTAAGCAGTGTGTGTGTGCTGCTCTCTGCACATGCAGCTGCAGTACACATCGGGTTAATTAACCCGATGTGTACTGTAGCTAAGAGAGCAGAGAGCCAGCGCTAAGCAGTGTGCGCGGCTCCCTGCTCTCTGCACATGTAGCGACGTTATGATCGCTGCTGCTTCTGCTGTGTTTGACAGCGAAGCAGCGATCATAACAGTGACTTACAAGGTCGCTGCTACGTCACAGAAAATGGTGACGTAACAGCAACGTTGTTGTCGCTATGTGTGAACCCAGCCTAATACTTTCGAAAGGCACTGTAAGCTCTCAATATACAAGGGGCTGCTGATAAGTCTGAGTTTATCCAGTAAGAAACGAGATAGGATGATAAAACTTTACATTTATTCCACATACTCTCCACTGATGTCAACACACTTCTTACATGGGTATTCCAAGTTCTTTCTGTAAGCCTAGCAAAAAGGATTTCGGTTGTGCCTCAAACCAGGCATCTGTAGCAGCCATGGAATCAGAAATGGTGTGAAATTTGGTACCCTTGAGTTTTTTCTTCAAGTTTCCAAACAGATGATAGTCGGAGCGAGCTAGATCTGGTGAATAAGGTGGGTGGTCAACCAGCTGGAAGCCCAGTTCTGCCAGTTTTGCCGTGGTCACTTGTGCAGTGTGAGTGGAGGCATTGTCTTACAGGAACAAGATTCCTTTGGACAGCTTGCCGCAGCTTTTGGCCTTCAGAGCTGCCTTCAGTTGTTCCAAATGTTCATTGTAATAGCTTGCATTGATGGTGGAACCCTTTTGAAGGTACTCCACTTGCAGCACACCCTCCTTATCCCAGAATACAGATGCCATCACCTTAATGGGTGATTTTTGCTTCCTGAACTTTTTTGGGCGAAGAGAACCACTGTGCCTCCACTCTTTTCATTGCTCCTTGTTTTCAGGGTCATACAAATAAATCCAGGTCTCATCCATAGTGATCCAGGAAGTTATCAGTCCGGAAACGCTGACAAATGGACCTGGAAGTTTAGGGTCCCACTTTGCAGATAGCTTCCTCCAAAATATCCAAATGTTCATGGATAAGAACACAAAATCATTCACGGGAAATCCCTATGATGTCTGCTATTGCTTTAGCTGAAATTCATTGATTCTTAGTATGCGGTTGTGCACAGCATCGACGATCTCCGGAACAACCACTCTCGGTCGTCCAGGACGTTCCTCATCACTGGTGCTGAAGTGGCCTGTTTTAAATTTGGCAACCCAGTTCTTAACTGTGGAATAATGTCTGTGGCATATCACCATGAATATCCTTTGCGGACTTTCCTTGCAGAAACAAGAATTTTATCACTCCTCTGCTCTCAGTTGCTGTGAATATTGCATTAAACTCTGCCATTTTGATTTCCCACGTGCATAGAACACCGTTTCCATAAGATTCAAATGTGAAATCTTGAAAACATATATTAGACACATAAGGCTTTCATGTGATGTAATATGTGTTACCATAAAAACAAAAAAAGATCACAAAGCCAAAGATTTATCAGCAGACCGTCGTACAGGATGAGCACCCACATAGCTCTCTATATAAAGGATGAGCCGTCATATAGCTCTATATACAAAACAAGAAAGCCTGCGGAGACACCATCACATGTTTCTCAACACTGACAGGAAACTAACCAGGTCTTTCACTGGGAAGGAACAACCACGGGAAGGGCAGTCTCCAGTCAAGGAGACCACCTATGTCAAACATGGTATCCATCCACAGACAGCTGTTTCGGGGTATTTGCCCCTCATCAGTGTGGAGTAGGAATCTGGCTAGTGGGAGCAAAAAGTGTAGTCTTTTACTAGGCAATGCTCCCACTAGCCAGATTCCTACTCCACACTGATTCCTACTCCACACCAGACAGCTGTTTCCGGGTATTTGCCCCTCATCAGTGTGGAGTAGTCTTCTACTAGGCATTGCTCCCACTAGCCAGTTTCCTGATGAGGGGCAAATATCCCGAACCAGCTGTCTGTGGATGGATACCATGTTTGGCATAGGTGGTCTCCTTGACTGGAGACTGCCCTTCCCGTGGTTGTTCCTTCCCGGTGAAAGACTTGGCTAGTTTCCTGCTAGCGTTGAGAAACATGTGATGGTGTCTCCGCAGGCTTTCTTGTTTTAAATATTTCCCAGGGGACATTGCTCTAGAATTACTGCGTTGTGAAACACGTGATGGTGTCTCCGTGGTGTTGGATGTTGATCTCCCTAAGGTCAACCATCCTTGCTTATGTAGTCTTCTACTAGGCATTGCTCCCACTAGCCAGTTTCCTACTCCACTCTACCATTCTGTATTGCCAGCAGTGGAGCTCCAGGAAAGCTCCCAATTCAGAGATGTGCACAGCTGTTAATGGTGCAAACATTATAGTGAGGGTAATCTCACTTGCCCTTATTATAATCTACCTATCAGTATGTCATAGACTAATCTGTACACTGCATGTGCTATGTTTCACTGTACTAATCACACCTGCACATCGCCATATCAGTTTTACCATATAGTAAACACAGTGAATAAAATATCCCAAAAACAATTGTGCAATCACACTTTTTTTTGCAATTGTTCTGCACTTGGAATTTTTTTGCCGTTTTCCAGTACATTATATGGTAAAACTAATGGATTCATTTAAAAGTACAACTCGTCCCTCAAACGTACGCTCTTATATGGCAAGATTAAAGGAACAATAAAAAAGTGACGGCTCTCGGAAAAAGGGGAGCAAAAAACAAAAACGGAAAATCGCTCGGGGTGAAGGGGTTAAACAAAAGACATTTTAGGACTTTTCCATTACCATATAAATGAATAGATTTGGAACCTTTTATTTCCATTATGTTATCCTAAAATGCATTAAAATCATGAAACTACTGGAAATGTGAAGCAGAGCCTTAGGGGTACTTTGCACACTACGACATCGCAGCTGCGATATCGGTGGGGTCAAATCGAAAGTGACGAACATCCGGCGTCGCTGTCGACATCGTAGTGTGTAAATCCTTTTAGCTACCATTAACGAGCGCAAAAGCGTCGTAATCGTATGATCGGTGTAGTGTCCGACATTTCCATAATTTCGCTGTAGCGACAGGTACAATGTTGTTACTCGTTCCTGCGGCAGCACACATCGCTGTGTATGAAGCCGCTGGAACGAGGAACATCTGCTTACCTGCCACCGGCAGCGATGCGGAAGGAAGGAGGTGGGCGGGATGTTTACGTCCCGCTCATCTCCGCCCCTCCGCTTCTATTGGCCGGCCGTTGTATGACATTGCTGTGACGACGCACGACCCGCCCCCTTAGGAAGGAGGTGGTTCGCCGGCCAGAGCGGCATTGCAGGGCAGGTAAGTGCATGTGAAGCTGCCGTAGCGATAATGTTCGCTACGGCAGCTATCACAAAATATCGCAGCTGCGACAGGGGCGGGCACTATCGCGCTCGGCATCGCTACCATCGGCATGCGATGTCGTAGTGTGCAAAGTACCCCTTAGAATGTAATGTAAAGATACTGGAATGGGGCGGAGTGATGTAGCTGAACTGAGCGGATGCACATGAGAGCTGCTCCCACCATCCTGCATATCCTGATATTGTTGCCTGATTGCCTGTTCTCCCTTGCCTGCAAAGTGCTTCCCGAGGTAGGGGACACTCTAGAGGCCAGCGATTCCACCGGAGCTGTCCCCCAGCTCCTGACGGAGGATATTGTACCAAATGAGGCCGGAGAGTAAGACGAGGCACCAACTTCCCTGCACGAGGCTTTGCAGCTGCATAGCGCCGCGGAGTCCCATCACCCGGCGAACGGCTTACCCCCAGGAGGACGTGGAGGAGCTGTTGGAGGTGGCTTCACAAGTCTGCAGGGGCTAACTGGAGGGGAGATCTGGAGATCGGTGAGCGCCACTAATAATTTTATCATCAGCTGCACCGCCTGCAGCCGGCACATCAAAGGGCCAGCAGCAGTGAACGAGCCATTAACCGAGGCAGCAGGATTGGGGTGGGTGCTCTGAAAAACAGGCCCCTCAGGTCTCCCTCTGACATTGACATAGTACGAAAAAGATATACATTAAGACTCCACGCTGGAGAGGCCTGTATTACTCCTGATTATAACAATCAGGCGCTGTGCTGACTCGGGACTACCCTTTGCTGTAGATACATGTATGTACAGATGCTTCCTGGCTGCCTGAGCTGGATAGGAGAGAAAAGGTGCTCATTTCACTGGACACATATTACAGAGGCACAGGATTAGGTGTACTGGGGTGCAGCAGGAGTGGAGAGTGTAATATACAACGATCCAGCTAGCTATTCTGAGTCCCCTTAAACAATCTGGAGGCATCAATAAACTCAAGGAGTTTGCCAGGAATGGTCAGGGAGACACTCCTAAGGCCAAGAGGCGTGCTTCTTCCAAAGCCCAGGCGCTGACGGGGGATGGGGATGGAGATCAAGATGACTTAACCCTGAGACAAATGTACGAGCAGCTCATGCAGGCAATATCTCCATGTAAAGGGTGCTTTACACGCTGCGACATCGCTAGCGATTGCTAGCGATGTTGCAAGCATTAGCACCCGCCCCCGTTGTTGGTGCGACATGTGGTGATCGCTGCCGTAGCGAACATTATCGCTATGGGAGCGTCACAAGCACATACCTGTTCTTAGACGTCGCTGTGCCCGCCGAACAATCCCCCCTTCAAGGGGGAGGGGCGTTTGGCGTCACAGCGACGTCACAAACGGCCGTCCAATAACAGAGGAAGGTGGAGATGAGCGGCCGGAACATGCCATCCACCTCCTTCCTTCCTCATTGCCGGTAGACGAAGGTAAGGAGATGATCGTCGCTTCTGCGGTGTCACACATAGCGATGTGTGGTGCCGCAGGAATGAGGAACAACCTCGCTACGTACGAGACAACGATTTTTGGTAAATGAACGACCTCTCATATACCAACGATTTTTGTCTCTTTTGCGATCGTTTAAGGTAGCTCCTGCCTGTCACACGCTGCGATCTCGCTAACGGTGCCGGATGTGCGTCACAAACACCGTAACCGCAACGATATATCGTTAGCGATGTCGCATTGTGTAAATGGCCCTTAAGACCTCCCTTACAGGGAAGATTGAGGAGGTATATTCTGAAGTTGGCCTTTTGCGCCAGGATATGAAGAACTTGAGGACCCGTACTACAGAGGTTGGATTACGGCATCCTACTACCCGGGAGTTACCTGTCATTCTTCAGGTGCACGCTGTCACGTTTAGATTATATTTTTGGATCAAGTAACGTGGCAGCCTGGGTTGACAATGTGGTACATGGAGTACAGGGAATATCATTCTTACATCTGATGTTAACAGACCCCTTTGGCGGTTAAACCCCTTTTGGTTCAAACTAATCAAAGTGATAGGACCCTGGCCCAACTAGAAGACTTCTTAGTAGCTCAACTCAAACCCTGAACAATAATTTGGTGTGGGACACTCTCAACGCTTACCTTCAGGGATGCTTAAAAGAGTTATCTGACATAAACTCAAAAATTTTTGTTCAGCTAATCTGTGCTGTATTGTCATATAAATCACACCTACATTGTTATTTTTTGTTTTCTAACTTTTGTTCCTCTTGAATTCACCCTTTATTCTCTGCAGCTTCTTGTTTACATTCAGATACAGCAAACATGACCACTTCCTGTGCTGAACCTCAGTCAGAGCTGTCACCACCCACCCCAGTGTCCAGCCTCGCCCTCTGCCCGCCCCCTGCACACACACATTCCCTGTCAGTATATTCTGCCCCAGCACCTGACCTATTATCACTACAGCATTGCAAATAACAACCCCACATCGGGCTGTGCACCGCACACGCACACATATGGCTCTGTACCGCACACATATGGCTCTGTACCGCACACATATGGCTCTGTACCGCACATGCACACATATGGCTCTGTACCGCACACGCACACATATGGCTCTGCACCGCACACGCACACATATGGCTATGTACCGCACACGCACACATATGGCTCTGTACCGCACACGCACACATATGGCTCTGCACCGCACACATATGGCTCTGCACCGCACACGCACACATATGGCTCTGTACCGCACACGCACACATATGGCTCTGCACCGCACACATATGGCTCTGCACCGCACACGCACACATATGGCTATGTACCGCACACGCACACATATGGCTCTGTACCTCACATGCACACATATGGCTCTGCACCGCACACACACACATATGTCTAAGTACCGCACACGCACACATATGGCTCTGTACCGCACACACACACATATGGCTCTGCACCGCACACATATGGCTCTGTACCGCACACATATGGCTCTGCACACGCACACATATGGCTCTGCACACATATGGCTCTGAACACGCACACATATGGCTCTGCACACGCACACATAGGGCTCTGCACACATATGGCTCTGCACACGCACACATATGGCTCTGCACACGCACACATATGGCTCTGCACACGCACACATATGGCTCTGCACCGCCCGCCCCCCATCCCCATCGGGAACACATGTAAGGAATACATACTCACTCGTCCTCGGTCCCCGCCGCTCCTGCACGTTCGCGTGCTGTCTGTGCTCTGACGTCACCACTGTGCTGAAGAGAGCTCAGACAGCGGGAGGGACAGTGATGAGAAGCAGCGCTGCGCTGCTTCTCATCAGCACTTTCAAATGTACCGGCATCTGTGATCTGTGATGCCGGTATATCTGAATGTGTGATCCTTAGCAGGGGGGCCGGTGCTGGAGCTGACACCATGGCAGCTGCCGCCAGGCCCCGCCGCCAGGTCACGGACCCCCACAGCAGTGCAGGGGGAGGTTACTGGAGAGTAACAGAGGTGCGGGGGAATGTGTGGGAGGGTGCAGGGAAGGGGGGGGGACTCCACGAACTGTACTTCCCAGCAGGGAGGCGACATGCTGTTCCACATTTGCATGTCAACATGGTCCTGCCCATGTTGACATGAAATGACCGGAAGCAGCAAAATCGCGGCAGGAGCGGGCACATGACCGCTCTGAGCCGGGGGAGAGGGGCTGACAGCAGGGCAGGTAAGTGGTCTCTATCTACTTACCTGCCCCAATGTAGCCCCATAGGGTAATTAAAAAAAGAAGTCAAAGAAGCCGGATAACCCCTTTAACTTCGACCATAGCACATCTTAAACGGATGACAAGGGTGGAGAATGACATAATAGAAAGAAGACTCAGGGACTCGGAGGCAAGATATATATCTAGCCCAACTAATGGGAACAGGGCGGCTTGGTTGCACTCATATAGAACATATGTACAACACTCTGAAACTAAATCTAAACGTAAGCTATTCTTCACCCGACTGTCATACTTTGAACTTGGGAACGAGTCAAACAAATTACTTGCATATATAGATAGGCAGCATAATGCTTCAAATACAGTACTGGCTATACCAAAGGCGGATGGTTCGATTGTCACATCCCCTGAGGGCATCTCACAATGTTTCTACACGTTCTATAAAACTTTGTACAGCTCTAAAAGTGTTCATGGCGTCCAGGATTGTTTGGCATATTTGTCAGATGTAGAATGTCAAACGTTGAGTCAGTCACAACGAGAATTTCTAGAGGCAGACATAACAACAGAAGAAGTAACAACAGCCATCTCAGATATGGCTAGAGGGAAATCTCCCGGTCCAGACGGCCTTCAAATAGACTTTTACGGCAAATATTTGTGACACCTTGGCCCCAGTCCTTCTTGATATTTTTTCACACCATACTCTTGGTGGCTCTCTAACTGCCTCTCTATACAAAGCGCATATTCTTGTACTGAGGAAGGAGGGAAAGGATCACTGGACTGTGGCTCATACCGCCCTATATCATTGGTCAACGTTGACTATAAGATTTTTACCAAAATATTGGCGTCCCAGCTTAATTCTGTTATACTAGATGTAGTGTCCCCGGATGAAACAGGATAAATGCCTGGGAAAAACAACTCTATAAATATTAGATGGGTCCAGTCCATAGTGCAATACACTATGTTGGTCCAGGAAAACGAGTGGGCCTTGGCCTCGCTGGACGCGGCCAAAACATTTGACTCGGTGGAATGGCCATTCTTATCTGCCTGCCGCCAGAGATTCGCTTTTGGCACTAAGTTTAGTAATTGGATCTACATGCTGTATAGATCCCCATCTGTTGTGTCAATTCCTGTTCCGTGTGACTACTGTGTCTGTTTGGGGTAATGCAGGGGTGGGATTCAGCCGGTTCTGTCAGGTTCGGGCGAATAGGTTGTTAAAATAGCAGCCGGTTCCCCGAACCGGCAAGAAACAGCTCCGGCGATCCGGTTCTGTATTTATTTGTGTTAGTGTATTTAAGACACTAGCACAAATGAATCCCCGTACCTCCGCGCCGCACTTCCGGGTTCAGTGGAGCCTGTCTGCTCCCTGACCCGGTGTGCAGCGACGCGCTGACGCTGTTGAGGTCCGGCAGTGTGGGGAGTTAGCTGCTCCTCCTACTGCCGTCTGTCAGCGCCAGTGTCAGTGTGCAGAGTGCAGCAGAGGAAGACAGAGGAGAGTCCACCGCTGCTTGGAGCAGGTAAGCGCTCAGTGAGCCGAAGATGCAGGGAGCAGGGAGAGGAGCCAAATAAGATTGGAGCTATATGGGGAGAGGAGCCGCATAAGATAGGAGCTATATGGGGAGAGGAGCCGCATAAGTAGGGAGCTATATGGGAAATGGACACATATGGGACAGGATCTGCAGGGGAAAAGGAGCATATGGGATGGGATCTGAAGGGGAAAGAGGCCATGATGGGATGGGATCTGCAGGGGGAAGAGGCCATGATGGGATGGGATCTGCAGAGGAAAGAGGCCATGATGGGATGGGATCTGCAGGGGAAAGAGGCCATGATGGGATGGGATCTGCAGGGGAAAGAGGCCATGACGGGATGGGATCTGCAGGGGAAAGAGGCCATGACTGGATGGGATCTGCAGGGGAAAGAGGTCATGATGGGATGGGATCTGCAGGGGAAAGAGGCCATGATGGGATGGGATGTGCAGGGGGAAAGAGCCCATAATGAGATGGGATCTGCTGGGGAAAGAGGCCATAATGGGATGGGATGTGCAGAGGGAAAGAGGCCATAATGAGATGGGATGTGCAGGGGGAAAGAGGCCATAATGGGATGGGATCTGCAGGGGGAAAGAGGCCACATGGGATGGGATCTGAAGGGGGAAAGAGGCCACATGGGATTGGATCTGCAAGGGGAAAAGGCCATATTGGGATGGGATCTGCAGGGGGGAAAAGGCTATAATGGGATGGGATCTGCAGGGGTAAGAGACCACATGGGATGAGATCTGTATGGGGAAGGTCGTCCATTCCAATTTTAGCAGGGCTCCTTTAGTAATAATTTTTAAAAATTGTAGAAAAGCCATTTAATTCAATATGACTGACAGTGACTGGAACAACTGGTACTGGACAGGAGAGTGAAGGTACAGGAGGGTAAGAAGGGGCAAGAGATTTTACTTTAAATTACTTGTATTTTTTGGTTGAGGAAAGTGCGTGAAAATGGGTGTGGCTAACAAAATGGCTGTGGTTACATAATCGGTGTGGTTTTCAAATGTGCGGGGTTTACAGAGAACCTGTTGTTAAAAAATTGAATCCCACCCCTGGGGTAATGGACCAGGAGTCATGGTATCAATCCCACCCCTGGGGTAATGGACCAGGAGTCATGGTATCATTACATGAAAATATTTCTTAGGGAAACCTTGTTCATGGCTAGGAAGTTGATAGCTCTAAGGTGGATGGGAGGTTCAGATCCAACAGTGCGGTCTTGGGTCAAATAAGTTAATTAAATCATACCCTATGGGTGGTGCATTACAATAGGGGATGCCCAGAAAAATTCTACAAAATCTGGAGTCTGTGGAACTCCTTTCCCGACACACTTACAGAAGATTAAAGGGAATGATTGTGACATAGATCCCTCTAGGTGTTAGAATACTGTCCAGCAGTATATGGATATTGAGATGCTGTGTAGCTGTTATTGTTGCCTTTTGTTTTGTTTAGGTTCTTTGATTAGATTAAGTTGTCTGTATACTTAATACAAATCTGTTAAATGTATAAATGCTAGGGTGTATGAACAACACTATTTTGTTTTAGGTAAAGCAGGTGCCATGAAAACTACATGACTGCCTATTACTATGTGTAAAATGTCACCATCCATGTACCTGTAACGGTGTACATTATGTCAGCTGTACCGTGTTTGAGTTGTTAATAAAACAAAGGAAAATAAAAGATACAGATATAAATATGGCTTACCATGGCTGCAAAAGGCGCCTCTTGTTGGGGACATTTATTTCCTCCCTTTGTTTGCGTTTTACTAAAATATAAACCAAAAGTGATTATGATCCTAGTTCACATACCAGAGGAGCAATCTCCAACCTTGGAAGAAGCAGAACCTATTACATACTATATGGACAAAAGTATTGGAATGCCTACACATTACACCCAGGGAAGTTATACGAAATCTCATGCTAAATCCCCTCAGTGGTATCAACCACTGAGGACTCTCCGTTCTTTTAAACAATGTTTTTATCTCTACTGGCTAACATGGTACAAAGATATACTTTGCCTGTAAGGGTACCTTCACACTTTAGCGATGCAGCAGCGATTCGACCAGCGATCTGACCTGGTCAGGATCGCTGCTGCATCGCTACATGGTTGCTGGTGAGCTGTCAAACAGGCAGATCTCACCAGCGACCAGTGACCAGCCCCCAGCCAGCAGCGACGTGCAAGCGACGCTGCGCTTACACGGAGCCGGCGTCTGGAAGCTGCAGACACTGGTAACTAAGGTAAACATCGGGTATGGTTACCCGATGTTTACCTTAGTTACCAGCGCACACCGCTTAGCTTACCGTGTGCAGGGAGCAGGAGCCGGCGCTGGCAGCGTGAGAGCTGTGGAGGCTGGTAACGAAGGTAAATATTGGGTAACCACCTTGGTTACCCGATGTTTACCTTGGTTACAGCTTACCGCAGGCTGTCACATGCCGGCTCCTGCTCCCTGCACATTCAGGATTGTTGCTCTCTCGCTGTCACACACAGCTATCTGTGCTTATCAGCGGGAGAGCAATAATAAAAAAACGAACCAGGGCTGTGTGTAACGAGCAGCGATCTCACAGCAGGGTCCAGATCGCTGCTCAGTGTCACACACAGCGAGATCGCTAATGAGGTCACAAAAAAACGTGACTCAGCAGCGATCTCGCTGTGTGTGAAGTACCCCTAACACAATCCCTTGTCATTAACCCCTTCACCCCCTAGGCCTGAAAACACCTTAATGACCGGGCTATTTTTTACGATTCTGACCAGTGTCAATTTTAGGGCTCATGCGTATTGCACTGCAGCGTAAATGCATGCGTCCTGCGTCCCCTGCACAATCTATGTAGATTGTGCATGATACTTGCGCACGTTGCTTTTTTGAATGAAGCGATTTGGATGCTAAAATTTTGACCCAAATCTGTGCGTTCATAAAGCATGTCAATTATTTGTGCGCTTTGGATGCTGCTCCCACTCTGTCTATGGTGGGGGCAGAAGCCAGAGCGCATGAAATCGGCTTTTTTTCTACAGAAAAAATGCATCCATTACGCAGTGTTTCTGCAGCGATTTGAAGCGCACATGTGCTGTCAAATCGCTGCAGAATAATCAGCAGGTACGTGCGAACAAGCCCTAACAGGTAATAACTCTGGAACACTTCAACAGATCCCAGTGATTCTGACATTTTTTGTGACATATTGTACTTCATGATAGTTGCAAATTTAGGCCGATACTTTTGCATTTATTTATGAAAATATTGGACATTTTTATAAATCTGAGTTAAGTCAGAAAATAGTTCCCACATGTCCACTTTACACCAGCACAACTTTTTAAACAATTTTTTTTATTAGGAAGTTAGAAGGGTTCAAAGTTCATTAGCAATTTCTCAATTTTCCAACAAAAATTACAAAACATTTTTTTTAGGGCCCATATCACATTTGAAGTGACTTTGAGAGGCCTAGGTGACAGAAAATACCCAAAAGTGACACCATTCTAAAAACTGCACCCCTCACATTGCTTAAAATTACATACAAGAAGTTTATAAATCCTTTAAGTGCTTCAGAGGAACCAAAGCAATGTGGAAGGAAAAAATGATTTTTTTTATTTTTTTTTAACACAAAAATTTTACTTAAAACATAAAAGTTTGCACTTTCACAAGGATATCAGGAAAAAATGCACCATAAAATGTATTGTGCAATTTCTCCTAAGTACCCCATATGTGGTGGAAATCAATTGTATCGGCGCACTGCAGGGCTTGGAAGGGAAGGAGCTTCATTTGAATTTTTAAAAGCAAAATTAGCTAAAATCATTAGCGGACGCCATATCGCATTTGGAGACTCCCTGATGTGTCTAAACTGTGGGGCTCCCCCACAAGTGACTAAATTTTGGAAACTAGACTTCAAGGAATTTATCTAGATGGTTGGTGAGCACCTGGAACCCCTGAGGGCTTCACAGAATTTTGTAAGCTGTGAAAATTAAATAAATAATTTTTAAACCACAAAAATGTTGTGTTAACGCCAAATTTTTCAAATAAACTAGGGTAAAAGGAGATAGTGAACCATACAAATTATTGTGCAATTTCTCCTGAGTTAAGCAAGCTTTACACGTTGCAATTGCGTGTGCGATCTCGTATGCGATGTGACACGCGCAGGTCGCATATGCGATCTAATGAGATCGCACGTAGTTCGTTTATTTGCTGTCACATGAGTATTAGCAGTATTTGTTTAATTGATCAATTTTTCGTGCGATTTTTTTCGCTCATGTGTTCATTGAGGTTTTTTTTTTTCCCGTGTCTTATGCAAATTTGCCCCAAAGTTGACACCCTTTTTTTTTCACTCAAACCATCAATTAACGCATTAACGTGAGTAAATTGTTTAATCAACCACACCTGACTGAAGAACGTTTTTTTCGTTACTATAAAAGGCCTTCAGGCCTCCAACACACATCCGTTAAAACCACATGCATGTAATATGGGCCATTTTTCAGGTCCTTTTTTTGTTTTTTTGTTGTGTCTTTTAGGCCGTGTGGGCTATGTGTGACCGGCGTATGCTAGCCATGTGTGCGTGTGTAATGCCCGTGTGTGCGTGTGATGTTTAACTGACGTGTGAATGTTTATTCCGTGTGACATGTTCCGTGTTTAATGTTAAAAGTCGTTTTGATTACCCGTTTACAGCAGACAGAGTTGCGCGCAGAGAATGAACTCGGGTGAACTTCACCCGACTTCATTGTCATGCCGCGGCTCTGTCTGTGTCGCGTCCTGATTAGCGGTCACCTGTGAAGGATTCACCGGTGACCGCTAATCCCCAGAGTGACTGAATTGAGCAGCCCTCTCTCATACTCACCGTTCCCCGATCTCCGGCGCGGCGCTGCACAGCTGTTATAAAAACTCCGGCGGCTTTTACTATTTTGAAAAAGCCGTCCGCTCATTAAACAATCTCGTATTCCCTGCTTTCCCCGCCCACCGGCAAATATGATTGGTTGCAGTGAGACACGCCCACACGCTGAGTGACAGCTGTCTCACTGCAACCAATCACAGCCGCCGGTGGGCGTGTCAATATGGAGCAGAGAAATAAATAAATAAATAATTAAAAAAAATCGACATGCGATTCCCCCCATTTTGATACCAGCCAATGTAAAGCCAAACGGCTGAAGGCTGGTATTCTCAGGATGGGGATCCCCACGTTATGGGGAGCCCCCCCAGCCTAACAATATCAGCCAGCAGCCACCCAGAATGGCCGCATCCATTTGATGCGACTGTTCTGGGACTGTACCCGGCTCTTCCCGATTTGCCCTGGTGCGTTGGCAATCGGGGTAATAAGGAGTTAATGGCAGCTCATAGCTGCCAATAAGTCCTAGATTAATCATTCCAGGCGTCTATGAGAAACCCCCAATGATTAACCTGTAATGTAAAGTTAAAAAACACACACAGTGAAAAAATCCTTTATTTGAAATAATAAACACTAACAAATACACCACATATTCACCACTTTATTAAGTCCGCAAAAACCCATCCATGTCCGGCGTAATCCACGGAGGTCCCGCGTCGCTTCCAGCTCTGCTACATGAAGGGGCCAGGAGCTGCAGAAGACACCGCCGCTCCTGTCAGCTCCACGCAGCAACTGAAGAGAGCCGCGCGATCAGCTGAGCTGTCACTGAGGTAACTCGCGGCCACCGCTGGATCCTCCAACTGTCACAGCAAGTCGCCCGAGTGACAGCGATGAAGTCACAGGTGAGTTGCGGTCACAGGTGGAGGATCCAGCGGTGGCCGCGAGTAACCTCAGTGACAGCACAGCTGATCGCGCTGCTATCTTCAGTTGCTGCGTGGAGCTGTCAGGAGCGGCGGTGTCTTCTGCAGCTCCTGGCCCCTTCATGTAGCAGAGCTGGAAGCGACGTGGGACCTCCGTGGATTACGCCGGACATGGATGGGTTTTTGGGGACTTAATAAAGTGGTGAACGAGGGTATTTGTTAGTGTTTATTATTTCTAATAAAGGATTTTTTCACTGTGTGTATTTATTAACTTTACATTACAGGTTAATCATTGGGGGTGTCTCATAGACGCCTGGAATGATTAATCTAGGACTTATTGGCAGCTATGGGCTGCCATTAACTCCTTATTACCCCGATTGCTAACGCACCAGGGCAAATCGAGAAGAGCCGGGTACAGTCCCAGAACAGTCGCATCAAATGGATGCGGCCATTCTGGGCGGCTGCTGGCTGATATTGTTAGGCTGGGGGGCTCCCCATAACTTGGGGCTCCCCATCCTGAGAATACCAGCCTTCAGCCATTTGGCTTTACCCTGGCTGGTATCAAAATGGAGGGAACCGCACGTCGATTTTTTAAAATTATTTATTTATTTCTCTGCTCCATACTGACACGCCCACCGGCGGCTGTGATTGGTTGCAGTGAGACAGCTGTCACTCAGCGTGTGGGTGTGTCTCACCGCAACCAATCATATCTGCCGGTGGGCGGGGAAAGCAGGGAATACGAGATTGTTTAATGAGCGGACGGCTTTTTCAAAATAGTAAAAGCCTCCGGAGTTTTTATAACAGCTGTGCAGCGCCGCGCCGGAGATCGGGGAACGGTGAGTATGAGAGAGGGCTGCTCAATTCAGTCACTCTGGGGATTAGCGGTCACCGGTGAATCCTTCACAGGTGACCGCTAATCAGGACGCGACACAGACAGAGCCGCGGCATGACAATGAAGTCGGGTGAAGTTCACCCGAGTTCATTCTCTGCGCGCAACTCTGTCTGCTGTCAACGGGTAATCAAAAACGACTTTTAACATTAAACACGGAACATTTCACACGGAATAAACATTCACACGTCAGTTAAACATCACACGCACACACGGGCATTACACACGCACACATGGCTAGCATATGCCGGTCACACATAGCCCACACGGACCAAAAAACACGACAAAAAAACAAAAAAAGGACCTGAAAAATGGCCCATATTACACGCACGTGGTTTTAACGGATGTGTGTTGGAGGCCTGAAGGCCTTTTATAGTAACGAAAAAAACGGGCATTACACACGCACACACGGCTAGCATTGACGTCACAAAGTTGGAATAACAAAATCGTATGAGGGATGTCACACGTTTCAAATGACTAGGTTCGTGCAATAAAACGTACAATGTTAGAGAAATAAACGACGTGTATAAGATCAACGTATTTGGTTCAATCTTGATCGCACGTAGGTGTCACACGCAAATACGTCACGAACGATGCCGGATGTGCGTCACTTACAACTTGACCCCGACGACAGATTGAAAGATCTATTGAAGCGTGTAAAGCAGGCTTTAGCCAGTACCCGAAATGTGGTGGAAAACTACTTTTGAGGCACAGTACAAAATGAAGAAGAGAAAGAGTGCCATATTGGAGTGCAGATTTAGTTAAAATGGTTTGTGGGTGCCATGTCACATTGGTAGAGCCCCTCAAGTGCCAAAACAGCAGAAATCTCCCACAGTGACCCCATTTTACAAACTGCACCCCTCAATAAATTCATTCAGAGGTACAGTGAGCAAACAAATTTTATACAATTGGGCGGTAAACAAAAATAATTACATTTTTACAACTACAATGTTGTGCTAACCCCAAATTTCCAATTTGCACAAGGGGAATAGGTAAAAAATGTCCTATAATGTGTTACACAATTTCTCCTGAACATGACAATACCCCACATGTCATTTTACAGTAGTGTTTGGCTACACGACAGGGCTCAGAGAGGAAGGAGCACCATTTGATTTTTGGAGCACAGATTTTCCTAGAATAGTTTGTGGACACCATTTGCAGAGCCACCATGTGCCAGAAAAGAAGAAATCCCCCTCAAGTGACCACATTTTGGAAATTTCACCCCTCTGGGAATTCAACTACAGGAGTAGTAATGATTTAGTCTCTAGGGTATGTGCCCGCGATCAACACACGCCATGTTCTGGATGCAGAGTGTCTTCTCCCGCAGAGACACAAGTGCACTACTCAGGAGGCGGCAGCTGCCCATGCCCACGATCAGGGTTTGGGACACTGTGGACTTTCACTCTGTTTTCCCAGCTGAGAACACTCGCATCTCTGCAGCATAAATACTGCATCTAGGGAAGCAGCTCCACAGGTCAGTTTACGATGTATAGAAAAGAAGTACATTGGACATGGGATTTACAGTCAAATGAAAAAGTTTGGGCACCCCTATTAAAGTTAACCTTTTTTCTTTATAACAATTTGGGTTTTTGCAACAGCTATTTCAGTTTCATATATCTAATAACTGATGGACTCAGTAATATTTCTGGATTGAAATGAAGTTTATTGTACTAACAAAAAATGTGCAATCCGCATTTAAACAAAATTTGACCGGTGCAAAAGTATGGGCACCCTTATCAATTTCTTGATTTGAACACTCCTAACTACTTTTTACTGACTTACTAAAGCACTAAATTGGTTTTGTAAGCTTATGAGGTTTGAATTTCATAGGCAGGTGTATCCAATCATGAGAAAAGGTATTTAAGGTGGCCACTTGCAAGTTGTTCTCCTATTTGAATCTCCTATGAAGTGTGGCATCATGGGCTCCTCAAAACAACTCTCAAATGATCTGAAAACAAAGATTATTCAACATAGTTGTTCAGGGGAAGGATACAAAAAGTTATCTCAGAGATTTAAACTGTCAGTTTCCACTGTGAGGAACATAGTAAGGAAATGGAAGAACACAGGTACAGTTCTTGTTACGCCCAGAAGTGGCAGGCCAAGAAAAATATCAGAAAGGCAGAGAAGAAGAATGGTGAGAACAGTCAAGGACAATCCACAGACCACCTCCAAAGACCTGCAGCTTCATCTTTCTGCAGATGGTGTCAATGTGCATCGGTCAACAATACAGCGCACGTTGTACAAGGAGAAGCTGTATGGGAGAGTGATGCGAAAGAAGCCGTTTCTGCAAGCACGCCACAAACAGAGTCGCCTGAGGTATGCAAAAGCACATTTGGACAATCCAGTTACATTTTGGAAGAAGGTCTTGTGGACTGATGAAACAAAGATTGAGTTGTTTGGTCATACAAAAAGGCGTTATGCATGGAGGCAAAAAAACACGGCATTCCAAGAAAAGCACTTGCTACCCACAGTAAAATTTGATGAAGGTTCCATCATGCTTTAGGGCTGTGTGGCAAATGCCGGCACCGGGAATCTTGTTAAAGTTGAGGGTCGCATGGATTCAACTCAGTATCAGCAGATTCTTGACAATAATGTGCAAGAATCAGTGACGAAGTTGAAGCTACGTAGGGATATTTCAGCAAGACAATGATCCAAAACACCGCTCCAAATCTACTCAGGCATTCATGCAGGGGAACAATTACAATGTTCTGGAATGGCCATCCCAGTCCCCAGACCTGAATATCATTGAACATCTGTGGGATGATTTGAAGCATGCTATTCATGCTCGGCGACCATCAAACTTAACTGAACTGGAATTGTTTTGTAAACAGGAATGGTCAAATAGACCTTCATCCAGGATCCAGGAACTCATTAAAAGCTACAGGAAGCGACTAGAGGCTGTTATTTTTGCAAAAGGAGGATCTACAAAATATTAATGTCACTTTTATGTTGAGGTGCCTATACTTTTGTACCGGTCAAATTTTGTTTAAATGCGGATTGCCCATTTTCTGTTAGTACAATAAACCTCATTTCAATCCAAAAATATTACTGAGTCCATCAGTTATTAGATATATGAAACTGAAATAGCTGTTGCAAAAACCCAAATTGTTATGAAGAAAAAAGGTTAATATTAATAGGGGTGCCCAAACTTTTTCATATGACTGTATATCAATCCATCCACTGTGCTTGTACCGCACAATGCAGCGGTTTGGACACAGTGAAAATACGGAGCATCCAATATGCTGCTATTCCTTCTTGAGGGCAAGCACCCTTAAAGGTAATCCCGATGCAAGCGCTCAGAGTAGAGCACAGGATAAATATGACCCGCGCCGTACTGCGTTCTTTTAGAGACAGAATGAACAAATCAACAGCAGTTGAACTACTGGCTTTCTTTATTTAATTTTTTACACCGTTCACCTTGCAGTATAGGTGATTAGGTGGCTTTATTCCTCTGGTCAGTACGATTACTGAGATTCCAGATTTATATAGTTTTTTTTATGTTTGGCAACGATCACATTAAAAAACGCTCTTTACAAAACAAAGTTTTTTTGCATCACCAGATTTTGAAGGCTATAGTTTTTTTTATTCAGTCATGTGAGGACTTTTTTTGCAGGATGAGTTGGAGTTTTTATTGATACCATTTTTGGCCACATAATTTTTGATTGCTTTCTAATTTCACTTTTTGTGAGGCAGAATCAAGAAGAAACAGCAACTCAGGAATATGTTGTTTTTTTTCCGTTGTTTACCGTGCTGTAAAAGTGATAAGATAGCTTTATTCTGAAGGCCAGTATGATTACTGCGATACCATATTTATACAGGTTTTTTTGTTTTGCTGCTTTTACACCATAAAAACTATTTTCCACGGAAAAAAACAGTTTTTGCATTGCTGTATTTTGACAGCTATAACATTTTTATTTTTTGGCTAATAAAGCTGTATGGTGGCTTGTTGTTTGCAGGACAAGATGATGTTTTCATCTGTACCAGTTTCATTTATATATGACTTTTTGATCACGTTTTATTCCCTTTTTTTGACAGCTGTATGTTAAAAAGACATTGTTTTTCATTTTTTTTTATCAAGTACACTGAAGGGGTTAGCTCGGATTGTTATGAACGCGACAATGCCAAATATGTGTACTTATTTATTTATTTTTTACACAAATAAAAGTGGACTATTTTTATTATTTTTCTTCATTATTTTCTGATTTTTTTTTAAGATATATACTTTAAAAAAAAACTTTTTTTTTCCTTTTTTACTTAGACCCTTTATGGGACAGAACACCACAATGCTATGTTCGCAGATGCAATGTTCTGCAGTGCTCGATCACTGCAGGACATTGCAGCTGTCAGCGCTGCACTGAGAAAGACTGTGTGATCACACTGCAGGCATTATCACACAGGTTCTCCATAAGCTCTCTGTAGTCAGGTGACCCGGAAGTCATCATGATGACCTCGAGTCACTAAGACATTGATAGGGCCCTCGCAATTACATCGTGGGGGTCCCGATCAGAGGGGAGCGCATCAGGAACCATCCCTGGTTACGAGGGCAGGGGCTCGGCTGTTGGGTAAACTGAGTCACCGGCTGCAAATCGCGGGCGCACAGCCCCTTGTGCCCTCACAATTGCTATGACGTATCGGTACATCCCTAGTCATTAAGGGGTTAATATGGAGCTGCTTTCCCTTTGCAGATATTACAGCTTCCACTCTTGTGGAAAGCTTTTTAAAGAATTTTGGGGTCTTTCTAAGCAGATTTTTGTCCATTCATCCATAAGAGCAATTAATCAGGTCAGCCACTTATGATGCACAAAAGGTCCTGGCTTGCATTCCCTAAGTTCATCCTAAAGGTGTTTGATGGAGTTAGGGTGCGCTCACATTAGTGTTTAAAACAGACGAGTGCAATGCTAGAAAATCTCGCATTGCACTCCCACCAATGTTATTCAATGAGGCAGAGCAGATCTGCAATTTTCTTTTATGCCGATTTGGCATGATTAAACAATCGCAGCATGCTGCAAATGGCTCTGAAAATCGGATCATGCGTACCCATAAATGTCTCTGGGTGCGTGTGAATTATCGGACTGCACTGATGTCATCACAGTCAAATACAAACAGGGACAGGCAATGGAGAAGATGGAGAGATTAATCTCTCCATGTTCTCTTCACCTGTGCTCTAATTCTGACATGTGAGAAAATCGCATCACAGTAGAATGACACTCTGCTTATACTCACAGCAGAGTTTGGGCCGAGTGTCATTAGCATATTGTATCCATTTTGCTCGCATCGGATGCCATATGCTTGACTGACCCCGGCCTCAAAGGGAAATTTCCAGCAATGCTCTGCTATTTGATTGATAGGTACAACTGGGGCTGGAATATGTGTGTAGTGTCTTGCTATCTATTCCCGCCCCTGTCTGTCTGTCTGGCCTTCTTTCCCGTGTTGGTGTCATAGACGTTAATTCCGGCATGAGAGCAGTAGCATTTATAAGTATTACAGAAAACGCTTCACTAAGATGGCATTGGAGTCGGCGCTTGCGCATAGCGCTATCTCCGGTTCCATCTTTGTGAACACTGTGTCTTCCTGTATAGGACTGTCATATGAACTATGTGAGGGTGCTGCATGCGCCCTCGGATCTTCTGTTCTCGTGACCACACCCAGAAGAAGACGATCTGCACAATATTTACAAATGAAAATGCGCAAACGACTGAATTAACGTCCATGATAACGACAAGGAAAGAAAGGACAGGCAGGCAGATAGGGGCGAGAATAGATATAAAGTCCCGACCTACATGTTCCCGCCCCTGGACCCTAGCACCAGTATAGCACTGGCTTTACTTTATATATGAAAATCCTGCTGGTTGGTTCCTTTTAAGGTCAAGACTGAGGGCCAGTGAAGTTTCTTCCACACCAAATTCAACCAACCATGTCTTTTTTTGGACTTTCATGAACTGGCTTGTTACAACAGCTACATACTCTGATAATCTACGATGAATTCAGTAATCTCTTAGAACAATCTATTTTTGAATAAATGTATGCAGAAATAGACTGTCCATTTAGTTATGAGATTGTATACTCCTGTGGCAATGGATTAAAAAGAAAAACCTGAATTGAAGGATTAATGAGTTCCCATACTTGCCCACAAAGTGTGAGGCATCATTCACATGCCCGTGTTGTATGTATGTGTAGTATCCGTGTTTTTTTTAAGGACAGAATATGTACACATTATAATCTATGGTGCTATTGACATGTCAGTTTGTCCATGGAAAACTCATGGAGACATGTCAGTTTATTCAGAGTCACAAATGAAAAATGCTAATACAAATCTATGTGAAGGGTTTCCCGGCCTATGACGTATGGATAAGTCATGGCAATTGCGCGGGGCACAGGAAATGTGCCCATACAATTGCCACCGTTACTTCAGCTTACATGACAGCTAAGGCTGTTTTCACACTTGCGTTGAATGGCATCCGTTGCAATCCGCCGCCTTGAGGAATTACGGTAACCGTTGCAGGAATCCGTTTATTCCTCATAGGCTTCTATTAAGGGCGGATTGCAACGGATGGTCTTCCATTGCATCCGCCCCACGGCGGTTGAGTTGTTTTGACGGTGACCGTCAGTGCCCGTCGGGCGGAAGGAATGCTGAATGTAACGTTTTTTGTTGCTGTAAAAAAACGCACTCCGCAGGATTCCATCAGGATCCGTTAAGAGGCATAATGAATGTCTATGGTGCTGGATTCCGTCGCCATGCATTTAGCAACGGATTCCAGTGCAGGATTCTGTCACGTTCTGTGAAGGTAGCCTGAGCTATAAATTGTTTGTTCAAACGTAATAAGAATATCTGTGTATGTAAATAATCAAAATGTAGATGTCATTGCATAATTATCTGTGTGTCTATATGATAATTGCACAGACGCCATAATATGATTCTAGGTTGTATATTCAGGAAAGGGTTAACTGAGAAGATGATGAAGCCAAGGTACAAATGAACAAGGGAGATATTCATCAAGTTAATTCGGAGACTTATCAGTGGTTTCACACACAGAAAGAAGGAATAATGAGCAGAGAGGTATTTTATAACATACTGGGAAAAACTGGGCAGTTGAATACTTCCTACTCCCTGTTCTAGTTTCAAGGTAAATGTTGCATTCTGTATAATTGAGTCTCTTTCAATACACGAGTCAAGTCTATGACATTGGCTCATACAGTGAACACGTTTTGTGTGATCATTGTCTGATTCAGTATTATCTGGGGGGGGTTCCCGTGACCGAAGATAGCGAGTTAGGATGTTTAAAAATTGGTACAGCTGACCAAGTCCGGAGGCTGGGACTTGTTTGTATGTGCATATGCATTCTTGTACGACCTCCTCCGTGACACGGAAGATTTTCACATGACCGAAGATAGTGAGTTAGGACAATAAAAAATATTGGTGCGGCTGACCAAGTCCAGAGGGAATACATTTTGTAACCCTCCTCAGTGACACGGGACCCTTATTACTATATAGCTGAGGAGTAGCCAGCTAGTATAGAGGTGTGACCTTAAGTTCCGGCCAGACTATAACGCACACCGCATAGTCATAAATTAGTGTAATCCGGACACCACCAAGATAGCAAAAATGTTCAGAAAGAAAGCTGAAAGGCCTGAAGGTAACAAGAGATTGTTGCTTGATGCGAAGTTGTTTGGTAGAGTATCGTAGGCATTGCTATCAGAAGGATATATTGAGGTCAAAGATGAAGATGAGCAAGGGGATGTTGTGTTTTACTATAGGTCACCCAAGTCTGAGGACGGATATGAGGGTCCTCCGGCAGGTTGTTTTGTTGCTGCCCCACAACCTGATCCCCATTCTATTTCCCTCATAGATGCTGCAGTCCCACCCACTGGCCAGAATCCCTTAACTCTTTCTGTACAGCCCACACTGGCCTTAGTTCCCTCTGTCCCAGCACCCACCTCACAGTTAGTAAAGCCAACGCCCACTATTCCCACACTGACCCCGCCCACTCCTGCCTCTATTCATCCAGAAATACCAATTGAGAAACCACCCCCATACGACCCAGCTAGCTGCACATGTTACCAGTGTGGCTATCAGAACACAGACTGGAGAGATGGCTGTAATAATTGTGCAGCTCATCGCCTGTCCCAATCCTCCCTGTTTTAACTCCGGGAGGAGGTTACTATGTGCCTCCTCTACATCAGAAAACAACCGAACAGACTCAGGAGCTGTTATCCACACCCATACCCCTGGTCCCTCCCATACCTACAATGCCGTCTCCCCCCCCACCGGCCAGTCTGATGCCACACTCCTCAGGCACCAATCCCCTCCCCTTGCATCCCCCTCCTTCCTATAGGATACACAGTGAGCCTTACTCCGAACGATCCCGGCCCCGTCCAGAGTTGTTTAACCCACGATATGTTCAGTTGCTTGCTACGCCCGGAGGGGCTCGGATTTTGTTTAGGATAGGGATGGGAGATTTGCTTACACAGGAGACAGGGGTGTATGTTAATCCGGCTAATTCAAATTTGCATCATGCTGGGGGTGTGGCCCGGCAAATAGTTTTGCAGGGTGGTCAAATAATCGAACAAGAATCAGATGAATATGTCAGACAGCATGGTTGTGTTGAATGGTGTAACTTGAGGAGGTACCCTTCCGGCAGCCTATATTGTTCATGCTGTAGGCCCCCAGTTTGATCCCATGCATCCCCGGGATTCTGAAAATGTTCTCAGGAACTGTATAAACCATTCAATTGTTTATGTCTCTAATCTGGATGTTACTTTGCTGACCCGTAGAAGTGTTTCACTGCCCTTGATATCTGCTGGTTTATTTGGTTTTCCTGTGGAGAAGGCTCCATTGTTGAAAGCATATTGTCTACAATCAGAGGTTCTAATTTTCATTTGGAGGAGGTCAGGTTAGTGTTGGATGGAGAACTTGCTGTCTATCAAGCAGTAGCAACAGCTCAACGAGAGGACTCGGTTCCCTTGCCAACAGTACCTCATGTGTCAGTCAAGACTGACACAGAAAGCCATTCGGAGTATTCAGTAGACTCCGAACCCGACGAGGAACAGTCCACACCCAAATATGTCCCCTTCAACTCCACCCAGCCAGCAGCATTAATCCACCGCCTGCCAGATCCCGAAATTAACCCTATGCGATTTTATAGGGAAATGCTACAGGTCCATCAGTGGTATTTAGCTGCTCAGAAGAACTTTGTCAATCTCACCAAGGTAAAAGCGGGAGACAGTTTTTGGCCCTTAAAGCCACAGTGTATCTAACAGCAACCAAACCCTATTGTGAATCTTTACCGGTCTAACATCAGATCCAATCAGCATTTTGGCAATAATCAACGTGGCCAACAAAGCTAGTATTTGAGAAGTTGGCGTTGTGGCCAGCCCAGTCACTATCGGAGAGAGTGTTGAACGCCACAATCCCAATTTATGGTTATGTACCCTCAAAACCATGACCAAAACCTGCAGCACATAAATCCACAATGAAGGTGTGGCCAACCAGATTCTACTGTGATGGTCAGTTCAAACCAGGGGTTTTATACATGTGTAACTTTAGATGTCGCAGGGGCCCCTATTAAATTTATGGTGGACACTAGGGCAGCCAATTCTATTCTTAAAATATTTGATATACCACCTGATCACACCCTACCTTTTCCTAATGACGTCCTTACCCTGGTGGGCGTAGATGGATTACCCACTACGCATACTCTGACCATTCCTCTACCGGTAGTATCTTTCCCAATAATTTACAACCAGTTTGTGCTGTCAAAAAAATAATCTGTCTAGTTAATTTACTAAAATCTGATTTGTTAAATAAATTAAAGGCCGCCATAAATTATGATGGTGAAGGAGGTATTACTCTCACCCTAATTAAACTAAATTCCCCAGAAGGGTGTGAAGAGACTTGCCCCCTACAGGCACTCCCTATTGTAATTCTCTCTATTCCATGTGCAAAAAATTATGGTCAAAAGGGCCTAATGATGTGGGTAAATTCCCTGTAGATTTATTAATGATCCACCTGAAGCCAGGTGTGTCTTTTCCCAGAGTATCACAGTATCCCTTTAAATCAGCCCCAGCAGATCTCCCAAGATACCGCCCACAGTCCGGGCTGCACCCACGAGTCTGCCCCAACCTCCTCTAATGAAACAAAGGAGAGCCCCGGAATGCTTGCCCCCCTTCCTTTCTGCCCCCCTCCAGTTTTCCTGTTAGCTCCAGTGATCCCTATCCCAAGCCACCCGTTCTAATGATGCTTTCCATTCCACCCCATCAATCTTAGAGTTTCTGTAATATATGTTTCTGTAGTGAAAGTTATTTTCTGTGACTATAATAAAAGTTCTGTCCATGGGCTTTCCAGTATCTGTAATGTTGTTTTTTTTCCCACCAGCCATTCTGACACCGCGCACTGAGGTGGGGGCCTATATAAGCCCGCAGGGATGAATGGGAGGGTGTAATCATTGTAAGCTACAGCAGACTGTAGTTTATTAGAAGTTGTAGAGAAAAAAAAAAAAACTGACAAAGTAGAGAAAAAGGAAAAAAAAAATGGTTTCAGTATAGATTTAAAGGGCTGCATGTGTTTCACTTTTTACTGATAAGTGATTTTCTCGGCTGGTAGGGTGGGTTTTGTTTAACCCTTACAGTTCAAAATTTCACAGCAGATTATTAATAGTATCCTGCTAATACCTAAATAATTAAATTAATTTTTTAGAAACAAAAAAAATTGAAATATGCAAATTAGTTTTTTTTTGTTTTTATGGTCATGTTTTTGTTTTGTGTTTCTGCATACAAACTGCCAGTATTAATTACTTTCTTTTATAGATACAGAATATATACGAACCGTGTTGTCTATTGTAATGTTTCAAAATTCCCCAGAAGTGTATAAGTTATATTCATCATTTGTTTAATCATATTGTCTGCTGTTATAAAACTATACATTTTGTCAAATTGGTACATAAAACCAAAAAATAATGGGGGGGAAGAATATATTTATTATATTTTCCAGCAGAAGAAGGCGCAGCAGACATATTGGATAGGCTTTAAAGCTGGCCTTTCTTTTGCAACAATTATATCATGTTTACTGGACTACTATAAAATATGTTTGTTATAAGAATGATCTAAGTCATATTTCTTTTAGTTTTTGTTTTTATAGATGGAATCAGATGCTGGTCGATTCTGCACTGGATATGCTACAGTTTACACAGCATGATGTAGTCTAAATTTGAACCACTCCCTCCCCTCCTATCGGTACAGGAGGAAGTGATGTATTAATGCCCTCTCTGGTGGGTGGAGCAGAAGTAGGTAAAATAGTTGAATGTGTATGTAGAATGTAGATCTTTCCCGTTGTCAAATGAGCTAGGTACGCTGAAGATAAAGTCTAGATTTGAGCTGATGGAATCGGATGGAGATCCCCGCACAGGTACAGCTGACCAAGAAGCAGTGAACGGGCCTAGAGTTGAGGAGTCCTTTACCAATGCATATGGACCATACCTCGGTGGCACCTGTCACGTCAGTGACTACTGTCACTCCTTGTGTTCTTAAATCCCTACAGCAGGGGTGGGGAACCTTTTTACTACCGGGGGCCATTTGGCAATTTCTACGAACCTTCGGGGGCCGCACCAAATTATCAATGTGAAAATAACAGTGCTATATATGGCCAAACAATTAATTAACTCACCCTTACTGTGGTGGTCGAAGCTGTTTCTCTTTGGTTCGACTGTGATGTTCGGCAATACTAATCATGTTGCTTCTGACAACTGCTTTTCCAGATTTGTCTCGGTGTGGAGCGCAGTCAACTCTTTGTATATACATCACAGGAGACGCTGGAGGAACATACATAACTGGAGGGGCTGAGGGCATATACATCACATAGGAGACGCTGGGACTGACGTATACACATCAGATAGGAGACGCTGGGACTGCTGTATATACATCACAGGAGATACTGAAGGCACATATATCACATGAGGAGCTGGGGACATATATATACCCCCTGTGATGTAAATGCCCCCAGCCCCTCCTGTGCTGTGTATGTCCCCAGTGTCTCCTGTGATGTGTATGCCCCCAGCATGTCCTGGACATACACATCACAGGAGACGCTGGAGGCAAACACAACACAAGAGGGGCTGAGGGGCTGGGGGGCATACACAACACAAGAGGAGTTGGAGACATAAACACAAGAGGGGCTGCTGGGGCGTACACAATGCAAGAGGGGCTGCTGGGGCGTAAACAACGCAAGAGGGGCTTCTGGGGCGCACACAACGCAAGAGGGGCTGCTGGGGCGCACACAACGCAAGAGGGACTGCTGGGTTGCACACAATGCAAGAGTGGTTGCTGGGGCGTACACAACGCAAGAGGGGCTGGGGGCACAGACATCACAAGATGGGCTGGGGGCACAGACATCACAAGAGGGGCTGGGGGCACAGACATGACAAGAGGGGCTTGGGGCACAGACATCACTGAGGGGAGGGAGACATCACTGAGGGGGGGAGACATCACTGGGGGGGTGGAGAAATCACTGGGGGGGCGGGAGACATCACTGGGGGGGGCAGGAGACATCACTGGGGGGGCGGGAGACATCACTGGGGGGACGGGAGACATCAATGGGGAGGGTGGGAGACATCACTGGGGAGGGTGGGAGACATCACTGGGGGGGTGGGAGACATCACTGGGGGGGTGGGAGACATCACTGGGGAGGGCAGGAGACATCACTGGGGAGGGCAGAGACATCACTGGAGGGAATGGGAGCACGGACAGCACTTTCAGAGCACAGACATGACTGGGGGAACAAAACACTGGGGGTTATACACAGCATTGGGAGGGCACACGGCACGGGGCAGGCTGCACAAAGCACTTGCAGAGCCCTGACATCACTGGGGGGATACAGCACTGAGCGTTGCACACAGCTCTGGGAGGGGGTGGTACACAGAATTGGAAGGCCCCAAAGGACTGGACGGTCACAGAGGGCAGCGAGCACACAGCGGCGGGACTGCGGGCAGCGGGCACACAGCGGCGGGAGTGCGGGCAGCGGGCACCCAGGCACCCAGCAGCGGGAGTGCGGGGGGCGGGAGTGTGGGCAGCGGGCACACAGCGGCGGGAGTGCGGGCAGCGGGCACACAGCGGCGGGAGTGCGGGCAGCGGGCACACAGCGGCGGGAGTGCGGGCAGCGGGAGTGCGGGCAGCGGGCACACAGCGGCGGGAGTGCAGGCAGCGGGCACACAGCCGTGGGATGGCGGGCAGCGAGCACACAGCGGCGGGAGTGCGGGCAGCAGGCACACAGCGGCAGGCGTGCAGGCAGCGGGCACACAGCGGCGGGAGTGTGGGCAGCAGGCACACGGGCAGCGGGCACACAGCTATAGTGCCGTACAGGAGGAGGCGGCACTATCTGTACCTACATCTTGTACAGGGGGAGGAGGCAGCACTCTCTGCAGTGTCTGCACCTAGATCCCGTGGAGGGGGAGGCGGCACTTTTCACAGAGGGGCGGGCACACACACACCGCTGAGCACGCTGACACTGGACAGCGGCGCATGTGATGAATTAAAAGGCCGGCAAACTACAAGACCACAGCGTCAGACCCAGAACTGCAGCCCCCGGGAATCTGCCAGGGGGCCGCATAAAAGGTTCCCTACCCAGCCCTACAGGAACAAGCGAATCAACAAGGAATGGAGTGCGAGACGCAGGGAGAAAGGCTGACTGAGGAAGGTCTGTGGATAAAGGGCGGTAAGCTTTCTCTGCCATGAGATCTCTTCTCAATGATGGCCCAGGTAACATGGACTAAAATCTGTGAAAGACGGATATCAGTGTGCGCTTAGGTGACACCAGGGTTCAGTACCCAGATGGGCAGACTCACCCAGTCTTGTAAAACACGTCTTTAAATGTGCAAAAAACTGTAAAGAATCCGCAGAAACAACATACACATGCTCTAACCATTTTTAGAGACTGCAAACTGATCATAGATGTATATCATGAGCACGTTGTATGCAAGCCTGTGCGTGTTGTTTAGATTTCTCTCCAAGTTTGGTCAGAGGCATTCCAGTGCAGAAAATGACGTCATTGCTGAAAATCCACATAATGCAAGTGGTATGTAAAAAAACAACTAACAAGTTGTGAACCAATGCGTGTTTTGTTTCTCTTTAGTAATAAACAGGTCTCTATGTAAAATGTTTTTTGGTTTAACACAAGGCACGTACAATTTTCATGATTGACTAAATAGTGAAACAAACAAGTGTATTTTCTAATTTCAGATCCTAAATCAGAGTTAGTAGCATATGGTTTTCAGTCAGGAGACTGATTAATCCTAAAGGGACAAGCGAGAAAGAGCCATGAGTCAAGATTAGATGAGTTGATCCAGCTTCTCCCAACCACAGAGATTTCGATAAAGCTCAACGGCAGGACAACATGGATTCATGCCTCGCATTGCTGAAGGGTCGATCCACAGGAGCTGCACTGAGCATCCTGCTCTTATTTATTTTTTTCAAAAAGACCTGTACAGTCTATGACCATCATTGCCAAAATAGTTAGAAGAGAGGACTTTTAGAGCCTTCAGACATGGGAAAGTCCAACTACAAAGGGTGAGGACTCGCCATGGGGTCCTTGGTCTCAAACCGGGGAAGAAAACTTTTCCCCTCTCCACCCATGCCTCAACGTTCAGTCAGGCAGGTTTTTCCCCAATAGATCTTTCTTCCTCTCTACCTAAGGGAACGCAGTACCCTTAGTATTTGGAAATGGCAGAATTGAGTCTTAAGGAGGGACTGTTGAAGGTACGAATTGAGTAATCTAAAATACTTAGTTTGGCCATTTTATAGACCCAAATATGTGGTTTAGTTAATGTAACCTAACAAATTTATAAATGTTTTTGTTTCCTACTAACTCACATATGAATATATTCAGTAATTTTCCTTAACACAAAATGCTAGCTATGGACTCTCTAATCTCAGGAAAAGTTTTGGAAGAGTCTATCCCATCAGGCTGATGTCTTCCCGGCCTAGTCTGCTGAGCACTGGCAGTGACACGCAAGTTAACATCACATCTCAGAAACCAACAGACCTGAAACAACCGAAATAGAAAGCGGCTGCTATTTTACCCATTATTCCAGAAAGTTTCTCTAAGTCAGCGCCACAAACTGTTCACATGAAGCCTCATAATGTTTTTTTTTTTTTTTTATCAAGAGCATATCCGGAAAGAAGAACCATAGACAATCTGTAGCAAATGTTTTTTTTGGTAATGTGCTAATTTTAAGAAAAGGTCTAAATTCAATTTTCCTTGGTCAGGATAATGTGCCCTAATGAAAGTAATAACGCCAATTCTAATAGCCTCTATAAATCATAAAGTTATTTTTAATAAATAAAATAAGTTTTTAAGGGGGAGCTAAAGCCTGTAGTGTTGTATTAACAACAATCTAATGGAAGGCCCATATATATATATATATATATATATATATATATATATATATATATAATATTAGAGTCCCAAGGGGGGAAGGTCACAAATAAGTTCCAAATAAAATATATCTGAATGGGAAAAAAAATTAAAATTTAAGGTTGACAACATTCACAGATATCTTATTAAGGGGGGCCTGTGAAGGTAGCCGGGGCTATAAATTGTTTGTTCAAACGTAATAAGAATATCTGTGTATGTAAATAATCAAAATGTAGATGTCATTGCATAATTATCTGTGTGTCTATATGACAATTGCAAAGACGCCATAATATGATTCTAGGTTGTATATTCAGGAAAGGATTAACTGGCAAGATGATGAAGCCAAGGTACAAATGAACAAGGGAGATATTCATTAAGTTAATTGGGAGCCTTATCAGTGGTTTCACACATACAGAAAGAAGGAATAATAAGCAGAGAGGTATTTTATAACATACTGGGAAAAACTGGGGAGTTGAATACTCCCTACTCCCTGTTCTAGTTTCAAGGTCAATGTTGCATTCTGTATAATTGAGTCTATTTCAATATACGAGTCCAGTCTATGACATTGGCTCATACGGTGAACACGTTTTGTGTGATCATTGTCTGATTCAGTAATATCTGCGCAGATGTATTGCTAATTCGATACGTGCTTCTGGATACTCTGAATGAAGATAACATTAGCTATCTTCACCTACATTTCTCTCTCGACAGTTCTCTGAGCATGCTCAGCATGTCCAGCAGAACATTCTAAATCTTTTAAAAGCACTCCTAGTCTCTCTCTGTCTGTCGGTCGGTCTCGCTCTCTCTGTCAGCCGGTCTCTCTCTCTCTGTCTCTCTCGGTCTCTATATCTCTCTCTCTGTCAATGTCGGTGTCTCTCTCTGTCGGTCTCTCCCTCTCCCCCCCTCTCTCATACTCACCGATCACACAGGCGCGGCGCTGCAGAGCTGTCGCAATGCTCTGGCGGCTTCTCCTCTTTTGAAAATGCCGGCCGCTCATTATTCCCTGCTTCCCGCGCCCACCGGCGCCTATGATTGGTTGCAGTCAGACGCGCCCCCACTCTGAGTGACAGCTGTCTCACAGCCGCCGGTGGGCGGGTCTATATCATGCAGTACAATAATAAAAAAACATTTTTTTAAAAAAACCACGTGCGGTGCCCTCCAATTTTGATACCAGCCAAGATAAAGGCACACGACTGAAGGCTGGTATTCTCAGGATGGGGATTCCCACGTTATAGGATCCATTAGATGTGACAATGCCGCCACTTTACCCGACTCTTTCCAATTGCCCTGGTGCGGTGGCAGAATCTCCTCATAAAGCAAATTGATAAAGCAGCGAGTCTCAGAGAGGTAATTATTATGGGGGACTTTAACTATCCTGATATAAATTGGGGAACAGAAACTTGCAGTTCGAGCAAAGGAAATAGATTTTTGATAACAATGAAAGATAATTACCTTTCCCAAATAGTACAGGACCCCACAAGAGGGGGAGCACTACTAGACCTTGTACTAACCAATAGGCCAGACCACATATCAAATATACAAGTTGGGGGTTACTTGGGGAATAGTGATCACAAAATAATAAGTTTTCGTGTATTCTTTAGTAAGATGTATAGTAGAGGGGCTACAAGGACACTAAACTTCAGGAAAGCAAATTTTAAACGGTCGGGAGATGATCTTAGTGCAATAAACTGGGATGATGTACTAAGTAATAAAAGTACACAAAGCAAATGGGAGACTTTTATGAGCATCCTGAATAGGGCTTGTGCAGAAAATATACCCTATGGGAACAAACATGCTAGAAATAGGAGGAATCCCCTATGGCTAAATAGAGCTATAAGGGAAGCAATAAAAGAAAAACAGAAAGCCTTAAAAGAATTAGAGAGGGTGGGTAGTAATGAGGCATTATATAATTATAGAAAATCAAATAAAATATGTAAAAAGCAAATTAAGTTAGCTAAGTTTGAGACAGAGAGACTCATTACGAGAGAAAGTAAAAATAATCCTAAAATATTCTTTAACTACATAAACAGTAAAAAACTGAAAAGCAATAGTGTTGGCCCCCTTAAAAATAGTCTTGCTGAAATGGTGGAGGGGGATGAGGGTAAAGCCAACCTGCTGAATTACTTTTTTTCTACGGTTTTTATACAAGAAAATGCTATGGCAGATGACATGACCAGTGATACCATAAATTCACCCTTGAATATTACCTGCTTAACCCAGCAGGAAGTACGCCGCCGCCTCAAAATCACTAAGGTTGACAAATCTCCGGGCCCGGATGACATACACCCCAGAGTACTACAGGAATTGAGTTCTGTGATAGATAGACCATTATTTTTAATCTTCACAGATTCCTTAATAACAGGATCGGTACCGCAGGACTGGCGCATAGCAAATGTGGTGCCAATATTCAAAAAGGGGACAAAAACTGAGCCGGGAAATTATAGGTTGGTAAGTTTAACCTCTACGGTTGGTAAAATCCTTGAGGGTTTCTTGAGAGATGCTATACTGGAGTATCTCAAGAAAAATAACCTTATGACAGAGTATCAACATGGGTTTATGAGGGATCGATCCTGTCAAACTAATTTGATCAGCTTCTATGAAGAGGTAAGTTCATGCGTGGACCAGGGAAATGCAGTGGATGTTGTGTATATGGACTTTTCAAAAGCTTTTGATACGGTGCCACACAAAGAAGGGAATTTTGTTTACTTACCGTAAATTCCTTTTCTTCTAGCTCCTATTGGGAGACCCAGACAATTGGGTGTATAGCTTCTGCCTCCGGAGGCCACACAAAGTATTACACTTTAAAAAGTGTAACCCCTCCCCTCTGCCTATACACCCTCCCATGGATCACGGGCTCCTCAGTTTTGGTGCAAAAGCAGGAAGGAGAAAACGTATAAATTGGTCTAGGGTAAATGCAATCCGAAGGATGTTCGGAGAACTGCAAACCATGAACCAAAAGAACAATTCAACATGAACAACATGTGTACACAAAAAAACAACCAGCCCGAAGGGTACAGGGGCGGGTGCTGGGTCTCCCAATAGGAGCTAGAAGAAAAGGAATTTACGGTAAGTAAACAAAATTCCCTTCTTCTTTGTCACTCCATTGGGAGACCCAGACAATTGGGACGTCCAAGAGCAGTCCCTGGGTGGGTAAAAGAATACCTCAATAAAAAGAGCCGAAAAACGGCCCCCTCTTACAGGTGGGCAACCGCCGCCTGAAGGACTCGTCTACCTAGACTGGCGTCTGCCGAAGCATAGGTATGCACTTGATAGTGTTTCGTGAAAGTGTGCAGACTAGACCACGTAGCTGCCTGACACACCTGCTGAGCCGTAGCCCGGTGCCGCAATGCCCAGGACGCACCCACGGCTCTGGTAGAATGGGCTTTCAGCCCTGAAGGAAGCGGAAGCCCAGAAGAACGGTAGGCTTCGAGAATCGGTTCCTTGATCCACCGGGCCAAGGTTGACTTGGAAGCCTGCGAGCCCTTACGCTGGCCAGCAACAAGGACAAAGAGCGCATCTGAACGACACAGGGGCGCCATGCGAGACACGTAGAGCCGGAGTTCTCTCACAAGATCCAAAGAGTGCAAATCCCTTTCACACTGGTGAATTGGATTAGGGCAAAATGAAGGCAAGGAGATATCCTGATTGAGATGAAAAGGGGATACCACCTTAGGGAGAAATTCCGGGACCGGACGCAGAACCACCTTATCCTGGTGAAACACCAGGAAGGGGGCTTTGCATGACAGCGCTGCTAGCTCAGACACTCTCCGAAGTGATGTGACTGCCACTAGAAAGGCCTCCTTCTGCGAAAGACATGATAAAGAGACATCCCGCAGCGGCTCGAAAGGTGGTTTCTGAAGAGCCGTTAGCACCCTGTTAAGATCCCAGGGTTCCAGCGGACGCTTGTAAGGTGGGACTATGTGGCAAACTCCCTGCAGGAACGTGCGGACCTGCGTAAGCCTGGCTAGACGCTTTTGAAAAAACACGGAGAGCGCCGATACTTGGCCCTTGAGAGAGCCCAGTGACAAACCCTTGTCCATTCTGGATTGAAGGAATGAAAGAAAAGTGGGTAAGGCAAACGGCCATGGAGTAAAACCGTTATTAGCGCACCAGGATAGGAAGATTTGCCAAGACCTATAATAGATCTTGGCGGACGTAGGCTTCCTGGCCTGTCTCATGGTGGCAATGACATCCTGAGATAACCCTGAAGACGCTAGGAGACAGGACTCAATGGCCACACAGTCAGGTTGAGGGCCACAGAATTCAGATGGAAAAACGGCCCTTGTGACAGCAAGTCTGGACGGTCTGGATGCGCCCACGGTTGACCCACCGTGAGATACCACAGATCGGGATACCACTACCGCCTCGGCCAGTCTGGAGCGACGAGAATGGCGCGACGGCAGTCGGACCGCATCTTGCGTAGTACTCTGGGCAGCATTGCCAGAGGGGGAAACACATAAGGCAGTCGAAACTGCGACCAATCCTGAACTAACGCGTCCGCCGCCAGAGCTCTGTGATCCTGAGACCGTGCCATGAATGCCGGGACTTTGTTGTTGTGCCGTGACGCCATGAGATCGACGTCCGGCGTTCCCCAGCGGCGACAGATCTCTCGAAAAACGTCTGGGTGCAGAGACCATTCCCCCGCGTCCATGCCCTGACGACTGAGAAAATCTGCTTCCCAGTTGTCTACGCCCGGGATGTGAACTGCGGAGATGGTGGAGGCTGTGGCTTCCACCCACTGCAGAATCTGTCGGACTTCCTGGAAGGCTTAACGACTGCGAGTGCCGCCTTGGTGGTTGATGTATGCGACGGCAGTGGCGTTGTCCGACTGAATACGGATCTGCCTGCCCTCCAACCACCGATGAAAAGCCAATAGGGCTAGATACACTGCCCTTATCTCCAGAATATTGATCTGAAGGGATGACTCTATCGGAGTCCAGGTTCCCTGAGCCCTGTGGTGGAGAAAAACCGCTCCCCACCCTGACAGGCTCGCGTCCGTGGTGACCACAGCCCAGGTTGGGGGTAGGAAGGATTTTCCCTGCGACAGAGAATTGGGAAGGAGCCACCACTGAAGTGAAGTCTTGGTTGCAAGGGAAAGAGAGACGTTCCTGTCGAGGGAAGCCGAACTCCTGTCCCATTTGCGGAGAATGTCCCATTGGAGTGGCCGAAGATGGAATTGCGCGAACGGGACTGCCTCTATAGCTGCCACCATCTTCCCCAGGAAGTGCATGAGGCGCCTTAAGGGGTGTGACTGACTCCGAAGAAGGGATTGCACCCCTGCCTGCAGAGAAAGCTGTTTGTCGCTCGGAAGCTTGACTAACGCTTGCTGGGTATGAAACTCCATCCCAAGGTACGTCAGTGATTGGGTCGGTGTCAACTTGGATTTCGGGAAGTTGATGATCCACCCGAACCGCTGGAGAGTCGCCAGAGCGACAGATAGACTTTGTTGACACGCCACCCGAGACGGGGCCCTGACTAGGAGATCGTCCAAGTATGGAATCACCGAGTGGCCCTGAGAATGCAGGACCGCCACAACGGAAGCCATGACTTTGGTGAAAACCCGTGGGGCTGTAGCCAAGCCGAAAGGCAATGCCACGAACTGGAGATGTTCGTCCCCGATGGCGAAACGTAAGAAACGTTGATGCTCGGGTGCGATCGGTACATGGAGATAAGCATCCTTGATGTCGATCGATGCTAGGAAGTCTCCTTGTGACATTGAGGCGATGACCGAGCGGAGAGATTCCATCCGGAACCGTCTGGTTCTCACATGTCTGTTGAGTAGCTTGAGGTCCAGAACGGGACGGAATGACCCATCCTTTTTTGGCACCACGAACAAGTTGGAGTAAAATCCGCGACCACGTTCCTGAAGGGGAACGGGGATCACAAATCCTTCCATCTTTAGAGCGGCTACTGCCTGAAAAAGTGCGTCGGCCTGAGCGGGGGGCGGAGAGGTTCTGAAGAAGCGATCCGCAGGACGAGAGCTGAACTCTATCCTGTAACCATGAGACAGAATGTCTCTCACCCATCGGTCTTGAACATGTGGCCACCAGGCGTCGCCAAAGCGGGAGAGCCTGCCACCGACCGAGGATGCGGTCAGGGGAGGCCGAGAGTCATGAGGAAGCCGCCTTGGAAGCAGTGCCTCCTGCGGCCTTTTGTGGGCGAGACTTGGATCGCCACGCATAGGAGTTCCTCTGGCCTTTCTCCGGCCTGTTGGACGAAGAGGATTGGGACTTGGCTGAGGGACGAAAGGACCGAAATCTCGATTGAACCTTTCTCTGTTGAGGTCTCTTAGGTTTGGCCTGGAGTAAGGAGGAATCCTTTCCTTTGGATTCCTTAATAATCTCATCCAATCGTTCGCCAAACAAACGGTCGCCAGAAAACGGCAAACCGGTTAAGAACCTCTTGGAAGCCGAGTCTGCCTTCCATTTGCATAGCCACATGGCCCTGCGGACTGCCACAGAGTTAGCGGATGCTACAGCTGTACGGCTAGCAGAGTCCAGGACGGCGTTCATGGCGTAGGATGAAAAGGCTGACGCCTGAGAGGTCAAAGACGCAACTTGCGGAGCCGAATTACGTGTGACAGCATTAATCTCAGTCAGACAAGCCGAGATACCTTGGAGTGCCCACACGGCTGCAAAGGCCGGGGCAAAAGACGCGCCCGTGGCCTCATAGATGGACTTCACCAAGAGCTCTATCTGTCTGTCAGTGGCATCCTTTAGCGATGAGCCATCTGCAACCGACACCACGGATCTAGCCGCCAATCTTGAGACTGGAGGATCCACCTTGGGACAGTGAGCCCAACCCTTAACTACTTCAGATGGGAAGGGGTAACGCGTGTCAGTGAGGCGCTTAGTAAAGCGCTTGTCCGGGGCCGCTCTGGGCTTCTGGACAGCGTCCCTGAAGTTAGAGTGATCAAAAAACGTATTGCGTGTACGTTTGGGGAACCGAAACTGGTGTTTCTCCTGCTGAGACGCCGACTCCTCTACAGGAGGAGGCGGGGGAGAGAGATCTAACACCTGGTTGATGGACGAGATAAGATCATTTACTAAGGCGTCCCCCTCAGGTGTATCAATGTTAAGGGCAACGTCAGGGTCAGAGCCCTGAGCTGCGACGTCCGCCTCGTCCTCCAGAGAGTCCTCAAGCTGGGATCCCGAGCAGCGAGAGGAAGTCGGGGAAGAGTCCCAGCGAGCCCGCTTAGCCGGTCTAGGACTACGGTCCGGGCAGGAGTCCTCCGCCTGAGACCGAGGGGCCAACCTGGGAGCGCGCTGCGGCGCGAACCGAGAGGGGCCTGGAGGCGACGAGCCAACAGGGGCCGGGGCCTGTGAAAGGTCCGGTCTGGACTGCAAAGCCTCTAGCAGCTTAGAAGACCATTTGTCCATAGACTGTGCAATAGATTGAAAAAGTGACTCAGAGAGTTTCTCAGCAAAAGAGGCGAACTCTGTCCCTGCAGCCTGGTCAGGGGGAGCAGGGGGGTCTACATGAGCCGAGGGGCCCACCAGTGTCCGAGGCTCCGGCTGAGCAAGCGAAACAGGGGTCGAGCATTGCTCACAGTGAGGGTAGGTGGAACCCGCAGGTAACATAGCCCCACAAGAGGTACAGGCCGCAAAAAAACCCTGTGCCTTAGCAGCTTTGCTCCTTGTGGACGACATGCTGTTGTCTCCTAGGAGAGTGATCACTGAGGGTATATGGGAAGGGGGTATACAGCCCGACCGAACAGATAGATATAGATATATACATATCTAATCCGGCACCCTAGGGGGACCAGCACCGGGTGACCGGTGTGGCTTACCGACCGCTAACGAGCGGTGTGTGTCCTCCAGATTCCCTGCCTTGGATCCCCCGGAGATGCAGAGCTGTTCACTGAGAATCCTCCACCGGCAGAATGCCAAAAAATGGCTGCCGGAGCTCTCAGGGCAGGAGTGGAGCCGTGGGCGGCGCCAGAAAAGTGCGGGAATCTGGGGTCCCCACAGTGATCAGTGAGGGGGGAGGAAACATGCAGGATGCTCCAGCCCTCACATCCGACGTCAGGTCGGTAATCCCGCCCTTACCCCTGACAGGCAGGCCCGGGGGCGGGATTTTTGCGACTAGGCCGCGATGAAGCCGGGGACTAAATTTGAGACCGCGCCCGACAAGCAGGCACGGTCGGCGCGGAAGTCCACCGGCCTCTGAATTCAGCAGCCACCGTGGCTTCCGGGAAGAAGGTGCGCTCCCTGCACAGTCCCCTATGGGGACACAGAGTACCTTAGAGTTGCAGGGCCCGGTCCCTGAGGTTGAAGAGGCTCCGGTCCGGCAGGGTCCCACAGGGGCTGCAGATGGAGCACGGTCCCAGTAAATGGATGACCGCTTAGGATCCCACTTCTCCCAGAGCCGCATAAGGGATGGTGAAGGAGACGGCATGTGGCTCCAGCCTCTGTACCCACAATGGGTACTTCAACCTTAACAACACCGCCGACGTAGTGGGGTGAGAAGGGAACATGCCGGGGGCCCCGTGGGGGCCCTCTTTTCTTCAACCGACATAACTAAAATGAGAATGCATGAGTGGATGTGTGCCTCCTTCCACACAAAGCATAAAACTGAGGAGCCCGTGATCCACGGGAGGGTGTATAGGCAGAGGGGAGGGGTTACACTTTTTAAAGTGTAATACTTTGTGTGGCCTCCGGAGGCAGAAGCTATACACCCAATTGTCTGGGTCTCCCAATGGAGCGACAAAGAAAGGTTGGTACATAAAATGAGAATAATGGGGATAGGGGAAAATATGTGTAACTGGGTTAAAAACTGGCTCAGTGATAGGAAACAAAGGGTGGTTATTAATGGTATGTACTCGGACTGGGTCTCAGTTCATAGTGGGGTACCACAGGGGTCAGTATTGGGCCCGCTTCTTTTCAACATATTTATTAATGACATTGTTGGAGGCATGCGGAGTAGAATTTTAATATTTGCAGATGATACTAAACTCTTCAGGGTAATCAATACAGAGGAGGATAATTTTATATTGCAGGGAGAATTATGCAAATTGGAGGATTGGGCTGAGAAGTGGCAATTGAAGTTTAATGTAGATAAATGTAAGGTCATGCACTTGGGTAGAGGAAATAAAAATTATAATTATGTACTTAATTGTAGAACACTGGGTAAAACAGACACAGAAAAAGACTTGGGTGTATGGGTGGATGGTAAACTTAACTTTGGTGGTCAGTGTCAGGCAACTGCTGCCAGGGCTATTAAAATAATGGGATGTATTAAAAGAGGTATAAGTGTTCATGAAAAAAATATAGTTCTACCTCTGTACAAGTCACTAGTGTGACCGCACTTAGAATACTGTGTACAATTCTGGTCACCGATATATAAAAAGGACATAGCTGAACTGGAGAGGGTGCAGAGAAGAGCGAACAAGATTATTAGAGGGTGGGCTGCAATACCAAGAAAGGTTATTAAACTTGGGGTTATTTAGTTTGGAAAAACGAAGCCTTAGGGGGGATCTAATCACAAAGTATAAATATATGAGGGGACAGTACAGAGACCTTTCCAAAGATCTTTTTACACCTAGGCCTGCGACTGGAACACGGGGGCATCCGCTACGTCTTGAGGAAAGAAGGTTTAATCATAATCAAAGACGAGGATTCTTTACTGTACGGGCAGTGAGACTATGGAACTCTCTGCCGCATGATGTTGTAATGAGTGATTCACTACTAACATTTAAGCAGAGCCTGGATGCTTTTCTTGAAAAATGTGATATTACCAGTTATGTATATTAGATTTTATGACAGGGTGTTGATCCAGGGAACTAGTCTGATTGCCGTATGTGGAGTCAGGAAGGATTTTTTTTCCCCATTGGAACTTGTTTGCCACATTGGGGTTTTTTTGCCTTCCTCTGGATCAACATGTTAGGCTACGGGTTGAACTAGATGGACTTAGGCGGGCTTTGCACGTTGCGACATCACAAGCCGATGCTGCGATGTCGCACGCGATAGTCCCCGCCCCTGTCGCAGGTACGATATCGTGTGATAGTTGGCGTAGCGAAAATTATCGCTACGCCAGCTTCACACGCACTCACCTGCCCTGCGACCGTCGCTGTGGCCGGCGACCCGCCTCCTTCCTAAGGGGGCGGGTCGTGCGGCGTCATAGCGATGTCACACGGCAGGCAGCCAATAGCGGCGGAGGGGCGGAGATGAGCAGGATGTAAACATCCTGCCCACCTCCGTCCTTACGCATATCCTACGGAAGCCTCGGTGACGGCCGTAGGAGATGTTCCTCGCTCCTGCGACTACACACACAGCGATGTGTGCTGCCGCAGGAGCGAGGAACAACATCGAACTGTCGCGTCAGCGTAATTATGGATTACGCCGACGCTGCACCGATGATACGATTACGACGATTTTGCGCTCGTTAATCGTATCATCTAGGCTTTACACAGTACGATGTCGCATGCGATGCCGGATGTACGTCACTTTCAATTTGACCCCACCGACATCGTACCTGCGATGTCGTAGTGTGCAAAGCCCACCTTAGAGTCTCCCTTCAACCTTAAAAAAACTATGATACTATGATACTAGGGGGACTAGGTAAATAAAAAAAGTTAAAAAATAAGTTGTAAACAATAAAAAAAAAATAAAAAACAAAAGTTTAAATCACTCCCCATTTGCCCCACTGAAAATCAAAGGGTTAAAAAAATAAAAAATATAAACTTATTTGGAATCGCCGAGTTCAGAAATGCCCTATGTATTAAAATATAAAATCAATTAACCTGATAGGTAAACGGCATAGCAGCAAAAAAACCCTTCCAAACGCCAAAGTTAAGTTTTTTGGTCATCGCAAATTTTAAGCAAAATGCTATAACAGGGGGTCAAAACGTAGCATCTGCGGAAAAATGGGAACACTACGAGTCGCAGAAAATGGTGCAAACAGTGAACACATTTTTTGGGACAAACTTTTGAAATATTTTAATCACTTAGATAAGGGGTGAGGAACCACCGTCCCACGATGACTTTTTCTGCGGCCTCCGGGGACATTACAGGTAACCGCAGTTCTCTGTCAGCACTTGCGCTCTTGCCAGCCGCCGTTCCTTTAAATCCATGTCCGTGATGCGAGGAAGCGCACTCACTCTGCGTAGATGCTAGAATGTACGGGCTTCTTCCAGATCCTGATTGCAGCCCGTACTAGAATGTAGGGGCTCTTTTTGGGACCTGACTGCATCCTGTACATTCTAGGCTCAACCATGACCTATGCTAGCGTGCTCAGGGCTTACCGTGTGGGAGGGGTAAGCAGCGCGCTGTGCTCCTGTCACAGAAGAGGCGCAGCAGATGCCTCCCTGCTGTACATGCCTCCCGGACCTGTGCTGTGTGAGTCCTCCCTCCAGTACTGTGAGTACGCCACCTATCGCTGTCCCCCCCTGTCCAGAGCTGTGTACCCCCTAGTACTGTGTGTATCCCCTCAGTGCTGTGTAACCCGTGCAACCTCCTAGTGCTGTCAGTGCTGCCACATAGTGCTCTCCATGCTGCCTCCTTGTGCTGTCCATGCTGCCACCTAGTGCTCTCCGAGCTGCCACCTAATGCTCTCCGAGCTGCCACCTAGTGCGCTCCGTGCTGCCACTTAGTGCTCTCCGCGCTGCCTCCTAGTGCTCTTCATGCTGCCTCTTCGTGCTCTCTATGCTGCCTCTTCGTGCTCTCTATGCTGCCACCTAGTGCTCTTTGTGTTACCTCCTAGTGCTCTCCGTGCTGCCACCTAGTGTTGTCCAGGATGCCACCTACTGCCGTTCGTGCTGCCACCTAGTGCTGTCCATTGTGCCACCTAGTGCTGTCCGTTGTGCCACCTAGTGCTGTTCATGCTGCCATCTAGTGCTGTCTGTGCTGCCGACAGTGCTATCCGCGTCCAGCATCTCCTGTGATGTATACACCCCTCCTGTGATATATACACCCTCAGTCCCTCCTTTGATGTGTATGCCCCAGCCCCTCTTGTGATGTGTATGCCCCAGCCCCTCCTGTGATGTATATGTCCCCAGCCTCTCCAGACCGAGACAAACCTGAAAAAGCAGTTGTCAGAAGGAACATGATTAATATCACTAAATACCAGAGCCGCAACAAAGATCAGAGGTTAGAGGTGGTAACTAGGGATGGACGAACCCGAACTGTAAAGTTGGGGGTGCGTACCGAATACATGGTGTTCGTGCACACGACCCCGAACACGAGCTTTCTGGGACGTTCAGAGTGATGAAGCAGAGTTGACATTGTTCATTGCTCTCTCTGCTTCTCACTGTATAGACTGTCTGTACAGAGTGATGAAGCAGAGTTGACTTTGCGCTTTGCTTCTCACTGTGTTTAGATTGTGTCTGTGCACAGTGATGAAGCAGAGTTGACATTGCGCTTTGCTTCTCACTGTGTAAAGACTGTGTCTGTGCAAGTGATGAAGCAGAGTTGACTTTGCTGTCCCAGTGGATTACGTCAGACTAAGGATTTTTTTATAATAAAGACAGATTCTCTAAAGTTTTTTTTGTTTTATTTCTAGTAAAAAAAAATTCTCTTTGTTGTGTTTTTTTTTTACTGTTTCCTAGAAATTCATGGTGGCCATGTCTAATTTGGCGTGACACAATGAATTTCGGGCTTAGTACTATCTGAGAAAACAAAGCTGGTAATAACCCCTTTATTACCCAATAAACCACCGTCATCATGGCCGCTGGACGAGCCGTGTAAAGCGCTTGGAAACGGCACTAAGGAACAATGTGCCATTTCAAGGGGTGGCTTTGGGCTGCCGAGATTCCCAGCCCCCAGCTGCCTGGCTTTATCTGACTGACAATCAAAATACGGCAGGAGCCCACGCATTTTTTTTTAATTATTTTTTTTATAAAAAAAATAATGGGCTTCTCTGTATTTTGATTGCCAGCCAAGGTAAATCAGGCAGATGGGGGTGGTAGCCCCTAGCAGTCTGCTTTATCTGCTCTGAGAATGAAAAATACCGCGCAGCACTATGTCATTTTTTTAATGATTTATTTATTTTTACAGTACTGTGATGTCAGGCAATCAAAATACAGAGAAGCCCATTTTTTTTTTTAGTTATTTAAATAAATAATATTAAACAATATTAAATAGTATTGCTGCAGATGGTGTCAATGTGCATCGGTCAACAATACAGTGCACGTTGCACACGTTGCACAAGGAGAAGCTGTATGGGAGAGTCATGCGAAAGAAGCCAGTTCTGCAAGCCCGCCACAAACAGAGTCGCCTGAGGTATGCAAAAGCACATTTGGACAAACCAATTACATTTTGGAAGAAGGTCCTGTGGACTGATGAAACAATGATTGAGTTGTTTGGTCATACAAAAAGGCGTTATGCATGGAGGCAAAAAAACACGACATTCCAAGAAAAGCACTTGCTACCTACCCACAGTAAAATTTGATGAAGGTTCCATCATGCTTTGGGGCTGTGTGGCCAATGCCGGCACCGGGAATCTTGTTAAAGTTGAGGGTCGCATGGATTCAACTCAGTATCAGCAGATTCTTGACAATAATGTGCAAGAATCAGTGACGAAGTTGAAGTTACGCAGGGGATGGATATTTCAGCAAGACAATGATCCAAAACACCGCTCCAAATCTACTCAGGCATTCAAGCAGAGGAACTATTACAATGTTCTGGAATGGCCATCCCAGTCCTCAGACCTGAATATCATTGCAAATCTGTGGGATGATTTGAAGCGTGCTGTCCATGCTCGGCGACCATCAAACTTAACTGAACTGGAATTGTTTTGTAAACAGGAATGGTCAAATATACCTTCATCCAGGATCCAGGAACTCATTAAAAGCTACAGGAAGTGACTAGAAGCTGTGATTTTTGCAAAAGGAGGATCTACAAAATATTTATATCACTTTTATGTTGAGGTGCCTATACTTTTGCAGCGGTCAAATTATGTTTAAATGCGGATTGCACATTTTCTGTTAGAACAATAAACCTCATTTCAATCCAGAAATATTACTCAGTCCATCAGTTATTAGATATATGAAACTGAAATAGCTGTTGCAAAAACCCAAATTGTTATAAAGAAAAAAGGTTAACATTAATAGGGGTGCCCAAACTTTTTCATATGACAGTATTTAAGGCCCTTGCGCAACTTGAGTCATTAGATTTATAGATTGGACACAATGACTCCTATTGGGCTCAATGAGAGCTTTGGCTGCTTTCTTTAATTGGGTATTTTTATGTGGTGTGAGAATGGGACTGTTTGTGTTAAAATTATTTTTAATTGTTTTTTTTATCGATAATTTAGAGATGTGTATATGCTAAAACCATACCTGCGGTGGTCTGCAAAGTTTTAGGTACTTCACTCGACCCGCTCAGTGACTTAGATGTTGACTTTGATTGGGTCTTCTCCCTGAATGAAGTGCCTATGAGAAAATAAGAAAAAAGCAAAGTGAAGAAAACCACTGTGCAACAATTTCATTATAGTTAGGATACAACTAATATTTAATACATTTACTTAATAATTTTGTTTTTTGAATTTCTTGATTTTGCTTGCCTTCTGGCATGTCATTTTTAATTTTACATATCATATTTCTGTTTAAACAACAATATGAGCACTATGCACTTTTTGTTTGTCTATTGACTAGTGATGGATGGACTCGGACTGTAAAAGACAGCTTTCAATCTAGATGCACATGCTGTCTGCATCTAGATTGGTGTAAAAATAAATAAATTAAAAAAATGGCGTAGGGTCGCCCCAACAAGGACAAGGCATACAGCTGCAGGCAGCCCCCAACTTTGCACGTTATCATGGCTGTGTATCAAAATAAAAGGAACCGCATGCGGCTTTTAAAAATAAAAAATATTTCAATAAATATTTTTTTAAAAAATGTTCTGCGGTCCTTCCTTCTCCCCTCTTTTGATACCCAGTCATGATAAGCGGACAGCTGGGAGCTGGTATTCTCAGGATGGATCGGCCCATGGTTATTGTGGCCCCCCCCAGCCTAAAAATAGCAGCCCACAGACACCCAGGATTATCACATTCATTATATGTGACAATGTCGGCACTTTACCCGACTCTTTCCAATTGCCCTGGTGCAGTGGCAAATGGGGTAATAAGGCCTGTGCATTACAGTACTTTGATCTGCCCTCAGCAGGGCAGATCAAAGTTTGTCTGCTCAGGACCGCAATGTCAGCTTGTGTGGATGATGTAGACGCATCATCCCCACTCGATTGGGAAGAAGGAGGCCGAATATCGCAGCAGAGAGGGTGCGTGGGACCCGAAAGAGGAGGCGCCTCACTGGAGAGCAGCGATACCCATCGAACCAGACCACCCTCTAGGTGAGTATTATACAAGTGTTTTTTACGTTATACAGAGCGGCCTTGGCTCTTTTATACAGTATTCAAGAATGCTCTATATAACAACTCAGTGGTATTGGCCTCAGCTTATAGTCCCTAAATCTGGTGACAGGTTCCCATTAAAAAAAAATCGGAGGAACACAAACTTACAAAATAAATCACCAACATACATGTGCTTCTAAGGGCGTGATTTATTACGCCCATTATCTGTGCCAGAAAGTCTACATTTCTGACCAGCAGAAATTATAAAGCGATCAGACGGTTAATGCTTATAGTCCACTAGGTGCTCTATTAAAATAAAAAAAAGTTAAAAAATAAGTTTTAAAAAAATTTAAAAAAATTAAAAAACAATTAACAGTATAAATCAATCCCCATTAGCCCCACTGAAAATCAAAGGTTAAAAAAAAAGAAGGGAATTTTGTTTACTTACCGTAAATTCCTTTTCTTCTAGCTCCAATTGGGAGACCCAGACAATTGGGTGTATAGCTTATGCCTCCGGAGGCCACACAAAGCACTACACCAAAAGTGTAAAGCCCCTCCCCTTCTGCCCATACACCCCCCGTGCATCACGGGCTCCTCAGTTTTGGTGCAAAAGCAAGAAGGAGGAAAAAATTATAAATTGGTTTAAAGTAAATTCAATCCGAAGGAATATCGGAGAACTGAAACCATTCAACATGAACAACATGTGTACACAAAGAACAACAGCCCGAAGGGAACAGGGGCGGGTGCTGGGTCTCCCAATTGGAGCTAGAAGAAAAGGAATTTACGGTAAGTAAACAAAATTCCCTTCTTCTTTGTCGCTCCATTGGGAGACCCAGACAATTGGGACGTCCAAAAGCAGTCCCTGGGTGGGTAAAATAATACCTCGTAATAGAGCCGTAAAACGGCCCCTTCCTACAGGTGGGCAACCGCCGCCTGAAGGACTCGCCTACCTAGGCTGGCATCTGCCGAAGCATAGGTATGCACCTGATAGTGTTTCGTGAAAGTGTGCAGGCTCGACCAGGTAGCCGCCTGACACACCTGCTGAGCCGTAGCCTGGTGCCGCAAAGCCCAGGACGCACCCACGGCTCTGGTAGAATGGTCCTTCAGCCCTGAGGGAACCGGAAGCCCAGAGGAACGGTAGGCTTCGAGAATTGGTTCCTTGATCCACCGAGCCAGGGTTGATTTGGAAGCCTGTGACCCTTTACGCTGGCCAGCGACAAGGACAAAGAGTGCATCCGAGCGGCGCAGGGGCGCCGTACGAGAAATGTAGAGTCTGAGTGCTCTCACCAGATCCAACAAGTGCAAATCCTTTTCACATTGGTGAACTGGATGTGGACAAAGAGAAGGTAAGGAGATATCCTGATTGAGATGAAAGGGGGATACCACCTTAGGGAGAAATTCCGGAACCGGACGCAGAACCACCTTGTCCTGGTGAAACACCAGGAAAGGAGCTTTGCATGACAGTGCAGCTAGCTCAGACACTCTCCGAAGTGATGTGACTGCTACTAGGAAGACCACTTTCTGCGAAAGGCGTGAGAGAGAAATATCCCTCATTGGCTCGAACGGTGGTTTCTGAAGAGCCATCAGTACCCTGTTCAGATCCCAGGGTTCTAACGGGCGCTTGTAAGGAGGGACGATGTGACAAACCCCCTGCAGGAACGTGCGTACCTGTGGAAGTCTGGCTAGGCGCTTCTGAAAAAACACAGAGAGCGCAGAGACTTGTCCCTTAAGGGAGCCGAGCGACAAACCCTTTTCCAATCCGGATTGAAGGAAGGACAGAAAAGTGGGTAAGGTAAATGGCCAGGGAGAAAAGCCCTGAGCAGAGCACCACGACAGGAATATCTTCCACGTCCTGTGGTAGATCTTGGCGGACGTTGGTTTCCTAGCCTGTCTCATAGTGGCAATGACCTCTTGGGATAACCCCGAAGACGCTAGGATCCAGGACTCAATGGCCACACAGTCAGGTTGAGGGCCGCAGAATTCAGATGGAAAAGCGGCCCTTGAGACAGCAAGTCTGGTCGGTCTGGTAGTGCCCACGGTTGGCCGACCGTGAGATGCCACAGATCCGGGTACCACGACCTCCTCGGCCAGTCTGGAGCGACGAGGATGGCGCGGCGGCAGTCGGCCCTGATCTTGCGTAACACTCTGGGCAACAGTGCCAGAGGAGGAAACACATAAGGGAGTTGAAACTGCGACCAATCCTGAACTAAGGCGTCTGCCGCCAGAGCTCTGTGATCTTGAGACCGTGCCATGAATGCCGGGACCTTGTTGTTGTGCCGGGACGCCATTAGGTCGACGTCCGGCATGCCCCAGCGGCAACAGATCTCCTGAAAAACGTCCGGGTGAAGGGACCATTCCCCTGTGTCCATGCCCTGGCGACTGAGAAAGTCTGCTTCCCAGTTTTCTACGCCCGGAATGTGAACTGCGGATATGGTGGAGGCTGTGGCTTCCACCCACAGCAGAATCCGCCGGACTTCCTGGAAGGCTTGCCGACTGCGTGTCCCGCCTTGGTGGTTGATGTATGCCACCGCTGTGGAGTTGTCCGACTGAATTCGGATCTGTTTGCCTTCCAGCCACGGCTGGAACGCCTTTAGGGCAAGATACACTGCCCTTATCTCCAGAACATTGATCTGAAGGGAGGACTCTATCTGAGTCCAAGTACCCTGAGCCCTGTGGTGGAGAAAGACCGCTCCCCACCCTGACAGGCTCGCGTCCGTCGTGACCACCGCCCAGGATGGGGGCAGGAAGGATTTCCCCTTCGACAGAGAATTGGGGAGAAGCCACCACTGAAGGGAAGCCTTGGCTGCCCGCGAAAGGGAGACGTTCCTGTCGAGGGACGTCGACTTCCTGTCCCATTTGCGGAGAATGTCCCATTGAAGTGGGCGCAGGTGAAACTGCGCAAAAGGAACTGCCTCCATTGCTGCTACCATCTTCCCTAGGAAGTGCATGAGGCGCCTCAGAGGGTGTGACTGGCCTTGAAGGAGAGATTGCACCCCTGTCTGTAGTGAACGCTGTTTGTTCAGCGGAAGCTTCACTATCGCTGAGAGAGTATGAAACTCCATGCCAAGATATGTCAGTGATTGGGCCGGTGTCAGATTTGACTTTGGGTCAGTGGAACCTGCCGGTAGTATGGCTGCACATGAGGTACAGGTTGCAAAGTACGCCTGTGCTTTGGCACCCTTGCTTTTTGCAGACGACATGCTGTTTTCTCCTCTGAGAACAATCCAGGAGGGTATATAGCCAAAAATCAACAGAGCGACCGGACAGTGCAAATGTATAGCCTATAAGCCTATATATATATATACACTTCGGTACTCAGTGGGGCCAGCACCACAGGTGCTGCTTACCGACCGCTCAGAGCGGTTGTGTGATCACCAGATTCCCTGCCTGGGTCTCCCTGTGTTGTCTCTCCTCTCCAGAGTCTGAATCGCTGACAGAAATGGTTGTCGGCGTTCTGTGGGGAGGAGGGGACCGTGGGCGTGCCCAAGAAAGTGCGGGAATCTAGTGCCCCAGTGTACTGAGTGAGGGGGGAGGAGGATACTAATGTATGCTCCAGCCCTCAGCGCTGACGATCTGTGCAGCGTCCCGCCCTTCCCCTGACTGGCAGGCCTGTGGGCGGGAATATGCGGTACTAGGCCGCAGAAGTCGGGGACTAAAGTTATAAGCGCGGCCGGCATATAAGCGCGGCCGCGCGGTAGTCCCCGGCGCACTAACACACCCAGCAGTGCTGCAATGTGTATTGGCACAAGCGCTCCATGCGCGGTCCACACGGGGACACAGAGTACCTCACAGCGCGGCCGGCGCGGTAGTCCCCAGTGCACTAACACACCCAGCAGTGCTGCAGTGTGTATGGCACAAGCGCTCCATGCGCGGTCCCCACGGGGACACAGAGTACCTCTCAGTAGCAGGGCCTTGTCCCTGACGATACCCGGCTCCTGTCCAGCAGATTCCCCAGGGGCTGCGGAGGGAGCACGGTCTCATGTGCCTGGAGACCGATTAGATCCCACTTCACCCAGAGCCCATTAAGGGATGGGGAAGGAAAACAGCATGTGGCTCCTGCCGTGTACCCGCAATGGGTACCTCAACCTTAACAACACCACCGACCAGAGTGGGGTGAGAAGGGAGCATGCTGGGGGCCCTGTTATGGGCCCTCTTTTCTTCCATCCGACCTAGTCAGCAGCTGCTGCTGACTAAGATGTGGAGCTATGCGTGGATGTCAGCCTCCTTCGCACAAAGCATAAAAACTGAGGAGCCCGTGATGCACGGGGGGTGTATGGGCAGAAGGGGAGGGGCTTTACACTTTTGGTGTAGTGCTTTGTGTGGCCTCCGGAGGCATAAGCTATACACCCAATTGTCTGGGTCTCCCAATGGAGCGACAAAGAAATAAAAAGTTTACACTTATTTGGAATCGCCGAGTTCATAATGTACAATCTATCAAAACATAAAATCAATTAACCTGATAGGTAAACGGCGTAGCGGCAAAATAAACCTTCCAAATGCCAGATAAGTTTTCCGGTCGTCGCACATTTTCAGCAAAATGCAATAACAGGGGGTCAAAAAGTAGCATCTGCGCAAAAATGCTACAGTTAAAAATGTCAGCACAAGACGCAAGAAATAAGCCATCAATGAGCCCCATATCCCGAAAAATAAGAACACTACGAGTCACAGAAGATGGTGGAAAAAGTGGACCAGTTTTTTGGGACAAACTTTAAAATATTTTGATCACTTAGATTAAAGTAAACCTATTCATGTTTGGTATCTATGAACTTGTACTGACATGAAGCATCACACCCAGACATCAGTTATACCACACAATGAACATGGTGAATAAAGTACCCCACAAACAGTTGTACAATCGCACTGTTTTGCAACTTTTCCGTACTTGTAAATTTTTTGCAGTTTTCCAGTACAATATATGGTAAAACTCATGGTTTTATTTAAAAGATCAATACGTCCTGCAAAAAACAAGTCCTCACATGGCAAGTTTGATGGAAAAATAAAAGTTACAGCTTTCGGAAGAAGGGGAGCAAAAAACAAAAACGGAAAAATCGTCCAGGGGTTAGGGGGTTAAAGGTGGGAGTCCGTGAGCACATCAGGGACATTGAGAAAAAGAGACGGTACACCTAAAAACCCTACCAAAACATTTCCAATTGTACCATAAATCTGACTCAAGCAAATTAATTATAAAGGCCATAGATCAGAGGTTAGAGGTGGTAACCTATTTAAGGCCCTTGCGCAACTTGAGTCACTTTATTTATAGATTGGACACAAGGACTCCTATTGGGCTCAATGAGAGCTTTGGCTGCTTTCTTTAATTGGGTATTTTTATGTGGTGTGAGAATTGGACTGTTTGTGTTAAAACTGTTTTTAATTGTTTCTTTTTATCCATAATTTAGAGATCTGTATTTGCTAAAACCATACCTGTGGTGGTCTGCAAATTTTGAGGTACTTCACTCGACCCGCTCAGTGACTTAGATGTTGACTTTGATTGGGTCTTTTCCCTGAATGAAGTGCCTATGAGAAAATAAGAAAAAAAGATTATTATCTAAGAAAAGTGGAGAAAATCATTGTACAACAATTTCATTATAGTTAGGATACAATTAATATTTACATACAGCTGCAGCCCCCAACTTTGCATGTTATCTTGGCTGTGTATCAAAAAAAAAAGGAACCACATGCGGCTTTTAAAAACAAAAAATATTTAAATAAATAATTTTTAAAAAATGGTCTGCGGTCCTTTATTCCCCCCCATTTTGGTACCAGTCATGATAAGCGGACAGCTGGGAGCTGGTATTCTCAGGATTGGTCGGTCCATGGTTATTATGCCCCCCCAGCCTAAAAATAGCAGACCGCAGCCACCGTGGATTGTCACATTCATTAGATGTGACAATTCCAGCACTTAACCCGACTCTTTCCGATTGCCCTGGTACGGTGGCAATTAGGATTATAAGGGGTGAATAACAGCAGTCATTAACCTTTCCTCGCACTTGTGCATTACAGTATGTTGATCTGCCCTCAGGAGGGCAAATCAAAGTGCGCCTGCGCAGGACCACAATGTCGGCTTGTGTGGATGACGTAGACGCATCATCCACACTGGACTGGGAAGAAGGAGGCCGAAGATTGCAGCAGAGAGGAGGCGCCGCACTGGAGAGCAGCGACACCCATCGGAACGGACCGCCCCCTAAGTGAGTATTACAAAAGTGTTTTTTTATGTTATACAGAGCATCCTGGGCTTTCATATATAGTATTTTGGAATACTGTATATAAGAACTCAGTGATATTGGCCACAGCCTATAGTCCCCAAATCTGGTGACAGGTTCCCATTAAAAAATCAGAAGGAACACAAACTTACAAAATTAATCACCTACATACTTGTGCTTCTAAGGGCGTGATTTATTACACCCAGTATCCATGCCAGAAAATCTACATAGGAATGACCACAAGGGACTTAACCTCTTACAGACATTGGACGCACTGGGTACGTCCCAGATAATGTCGGTGTAATCACTGTCTGCTGTTGTAATAAGCTGGTGGCGAATCCCGCACTTCTGCTGATTTGAACAGCAGACATGTGTGGCTTACAAGCGCGGGTGGACCCGCTCAAATACTGACAGCGAGATGTAAATGGCTACGGCGGGGAAAATAGCCTTTACCCGCCTCCATCGGAGGCTCCGTAACGCGATCACGAAAAGCCGATGGTTGCCATGGTAGCACACGGTTATGTGATGACTCCTGTCACTATCATAACTCACTTTCTGTTACAGCTGTCTGGCTGTAACAGGAAAGCAGCATTTCAGCTGATGAGAGCTCTGCAGCTCTGACCAGCAGGAATGAAAAAGCGATCAGACGGATAATGCTTATAATCCCCTAGGGGCGACAAGTCAAATAAAAAAAGTTTAAAAAAAAGTTGTAAAAAATAAAATAAAAAACAAAAGTTTAAAATCACTCCCCATTCGCCCCACTGAAAATCAAAGGGTTAAAAAAATAAAAAATATAATCTTTTTTGGAATCGCCGAGTTCAGAAATGCCCACTGTATCAAAATATGAAATCAATTAACCTGATAGGTAAACGGCGTAGCGGCAAAAAAAAACACCTTCCAAACGCCAAAGTTAAGTTTTTTGGTCATCGCAAATTTTAAGCGAAATGCAATAACAGGGGGTCAAAACGTAGCATCTCTGCAAAAATGGTACAGTTAAAAACGTCAGTCAGAGATGCAACAAATAAGCCATAATTGAGCCCCATATACCGAAAAATGAGAACACTGAGTCGCAGAAAATGGCGCGAAGAGGGCACCACTTTTTTGGGACAAACTTTTGAAATATTTTAATCACTTAGATCAAAGTAAACCTATTCACGTTTGGTATCTACAAACTCGTACTGACATGAAGCATCACACCCACACATCAGTTATACCATACAGTGAACATGGTGAATAAAGTACCCCACAAACAGTTGTACAATAATCGCACATTTTTGCAATTTTTCCGTACTTGGAAATTTTTTGCAGTTTTTCAGTACCATACATGGCAAAACTCATGGTTTTATTTAAAAGATCAATACGTCCTGCAAAAAACAAGCCCTCACATGGCAAAATTGACGGAAAAATAAAAAGTTACAGCTTTTGGAAATGGGGAGCAAAAAACAAAAACGGAAAAATCGTCCAGAGGTTAGGGGGTTAAAGGTGGGAGTCCGTGAGCACATCAGGGACATTGAGAAAACAAAGACTCTGCATGAGATGGAACACCTAAAAACCCTACCAAAACATGTCCAATTGTAATATAAATCTGACTCAAGCAAATTAATTATAAAGGCCATAGATCAGAGGTTAGAGGTGGTAACCTATTCAAGGCCATTGCGCAACTTGAGTCATTGGATTTATAGATTGGACACAATGACTCCTATTGGGCTCAATGAGAGCTTTGGCTGCTTTATTTAATTGGGTATTTTTATGTGGTGTGAGAATGGGTCTGTTTGTGTTAAAACTATTTTTAATTGTTTTTTATCCATAATTTAGAGATCTGTATATGCTAAAACCATACCTGAGGTGGTCTGCAAATTTTGAGGTATTTCACTCGACCCGCTCAGTGACTTAGATGTTGACTTTGATTGGGTCTTTTCCCTGAATGAAGTGCCTATGAGAAAATAAGAAAAAAGATTATTATCTAAGAAAAGTGGAGAAAAACATTGCACAACAATTTCATCATAGTTAGGATACAACTAATATTTAATACATTTACGCAATAATTTAGTTTTTTAATTTCTTGACTTTGCTTGCCTTATGGCATGTCATGTTTTATTTTACATATCATATTTCTGCTTACACAACAATATGAGCACTATGCACTTTTTGTTTGTCTATTGACTAGTGTTGGACAGACTCGGACTGTAAAAGACAGCTTTCAATCTAGATGCACATGCTGTCTGCATTTAGATTGGTGTAAAAAAACGGATTTTTGTGTACTCACCGTAAAATCGTTTTCTCTTAGCCATCATTGGGGGCTCAGGACCATGGGTGTTATGCTGCCTATCCATAGGAGGACACTAAGTAGATGCAAAAGCATAGCTCCTCCTCTGCAGTATACACCCCCTGGCCGGGCCAGGCAAGCTCACTTTTAGTACACAAGCAGTAGGAGAAAAAGCCAGTAAAAACTTACCTCAACAGAGGAACATGAGAAAAAAAGAGTCATAAACAAATAAAGTACTGAGAGAACCAAGGCCCAACAGGGAAACAGGGTGGGTGCTGTGTCCCCCAATGATGGCTAAGAGAAAACGATTTTACGGTGAGTACACAAAAATCCGCTTTTCTCTGACACCTCATTGGGGGACACAGGACCATGGGACGTCCTAAAGCAGTCCATGGGTGGGAAACATAAAAGAAGACAACACAACCCAAGGACTAGGAACCAGTCCCAGACAGCCTGGAGCGCCTACTGAGAGAGGTGCTCTACTGCCTTTTGCAGAATTTTCCTACCCAGATTTGCCTCAGTTGAAACCTGGGTATGGACTCTGTAATGCTTTGAAAACGTATGTAGGCTAGACCAGGTCGCAGCCTTACACACCTGTTCCACTGAAGCCTGATGCCGAATGGCCCACGAAGCACCAACTGCTCGCGTAGAATGAGCCCGCAGCCCACTAGGAATGGGCTTGAGTTGCAAGCGGTAGACTTCCTGGATCGCAGAGCGAATCCAGCGAGCCAGCGTCACCTTTGAAGCTGCCTGTCCCTTCTTTGGACCCTCAGGAATGACGAACAAAGAGTCAGTTTTCCTAAAGGGGGCTGTCCTGGATACTTAATATCTGAGAGCTCTGACGAAGGTGTAACAAATGCAGAGACCTTTCCACCCTATGAACCGGGTGTGGACAAAAGGAAGGCAGAACAATGTCCTCGTTCAAATGAAACTGGGTAAGAACCTTTGAAAGGAAATCCGGAAGGGGGCGCAGAACCACCTTGTCCTGGTGAAAGATCAGAAAAGGCTCGCGGCAAGAGAGTGCTGCTAGCTCCGAAACCCGTCTGATGGACGCAATTGCCACCAGGAATGTTACCTTCCAGGACAGAAGAGCAAGGGAGGATTCCTTGAGGGGTTCAAAGGGAGACCTCTGGAGACCATCCAGAACGAGGTTGAGGTCCCATGGTTCCAGCGGCCGTTTGTACGGGGGAACTAGATGGGAAACGCCCTGGAGGAAGGTCTTGACTTGCGGTTTTTGAGCCAGGCGGCATTGGTAGAAGATTGAGAGCGCTGAAACCTGCCCTTTAAGGGAACTGAGAGCCAACCCCACTTGCAAGCCAGACTGTAGAAAGTCGAGAATTCTGGGGATGGCCGGAGGCATAGGCTGGACGTTAGTTTCCCTGCACCATGAAAGGAAGATTTTCCACGTACGGTGGTAAATGCGGGATGAAGCAGGCTTTCGGGCACTGATCATGGTGGAAATAACCGCGGGAGAGAATCCCGCTCTTGTTAATACCCAGGTCTCAATGGCCATGCCGTCAGCTTCAGGGCTCTGGAGTTCTGATGGGAAATGGGCCCTTCGGTCAGCAAGTCTGGGATGTCTGGAAGGCGCCACGGTGCGTCTGTGAGCATTTGTACTAATTCGGCATACCAGGCGCGCCTGGGCCAGTCTGGGGACTCCCTCTGCCTTGATCTTCCTGATTACCCGCGGCAGCAGGGGTAGAGGTGGAAATATGTAAGGCAGGCGGAAGTGGTGCCAGGAGCAGACTAGAGCATCTGCGCCGATGGACTGCGGGTCGCGTGACCTGGCTATGAACGCGGGTACCTTTGCATTCAACCTTGAGGCCATTAGGTCCACGTCTGGTGTGCCCCAGCGAGTGCAGATGTGTAGAAACACATCTGGGTGGAGAAACCATTCTTCGGCGGCCAGGCCTTGGCGACTTAGAAAGTCTGCTGCCCAGTTTTCTACCCCCGGTATGTGTACCGCTGATATCACTGATCCCGTCGATTCGGCCCAGCTGAGGATCTTGTGGGCCTCGAGATAAGCCGCTTTGCTGCGGGTGCCCCCCTGCCGATTGATATAGGCTACAGCTGTCGCATTGTCTGAATGGACTCGAATCTGACGACCCGCTAGCAGAGGGCAGAACGCTCTGAGCGCGAGGAAGATCGCGCGGAGTTCCAGGATGTTTATGGGTAGGAAAGACTCCTGGGGCGTCCAACGTCCTTGAGCAGTGTGGTGCCGGTACACTGCTCCCCAGCCTAGGAGGCTGGCGTCCGTGGTCAGGACCAGCCAGTTCACTGGGAGAAAAGATCTCCCCTTCGATAGGGATGAGGACCGAAGCCACCAGCGGAGTGCGTACCTGACTGAAGGCGTCAGGTGAAGATGTCTGTCCAGGGAGAAGGGGCTCTTGTCCCAGGCCGCTAGAAGGGCTAGGTGCAGTAGGCGGAGGTGCAGTTGAGCAAAGGGTACTGATTCCATAGCCGCCACCATCCTGCCGAGCACCTTCATGCTGAATCGAATGGAGCGAGACGGAGGACGTAGAAGGCAGCGTACCGCTCGTTGAAGAGCGATTGCCTTGTCCTGAGGGAGAAGGATCAAGCCCCGACGGGTGTCCAGGGACATGCCCAGGAAGGTGATGGATCGTGATGGGATCGGGGATGATTTGTCCAGATTCACTAGCCACCCTAAGCGGGATAGGGTGTCCACAGTGATCTGTACGCTGGTTGAGCAGTCGCGGAAGGAGGGGGCCTTGATGAGGAGGTCGTCCAAGTAAGGGAGAACGACTACTCCCCTGGCGTGAAGGACGCTCATGGCGGCCGCCATGACTTTGGTGAAGACCCTTGGTGCGGTGGCAAGGACGAAGGGTAGAGCTACGAATTGAAAGTGGGAGTCCTGAATTGCGAAGCGGAGGAACTTTTGGTGATCTGGGGTGATGGGTATGTGCAGGTACGCGTCCTTGATGTCTATGGAGGCGAGGAATTCCCCTTTGACCATGGATGCAATAATGGACCTTAGGGACTCCATTCTGAATCTCCGTACGTGCAAATGTTTGTTTAGGTGTTTGAGGTCCAGGATGGGTCGAACTGACCCATCCTTTTTGGGGACCACAAAGAGGTTGGAATAAAAACCCCCGAACTTCTCGTCGTCTGGGACAGGTATTATAACTCCTGCTGTTTGGAGCGAGTGGATTGCTGAGAAAAAAGCTTTGCGTCGTTTTCGAGTCTTTGGGGGGTTTGAGAGAAAGAACCGACTCGGGGGTCGGGTCCGAAATTCTATGTGGTAACCGGAAGACACAAGGTCTCGCACCCATTTGTCGTCTGAGGCGGCAGCCCAGATGTGTTGAAAGAGCCGCAGTCGACCTCCTATAATGAGTGTGTCTTCCGGGGCGCCGAAGGAGTCATGAGGGGGGAAAACGTCGTGGCCGAGTCTCCCTAGTCCTGGACTGTTTCGGTCTAGGCTGCCATGACAAAGTGGGTTTCGGGGAGAGCTGAGAAGGTCGGTCCCTGCGTAGTCCGCGGCTGGTGGCGGGGACAGCACGGGATGTCGACCAACCAAATGAGTTCCGAAAGGAGTGGAACGAGGACTGTGGACGTCTGGTGAAGGACGTCCTGGACTTCAGCTGGGGGAGGGAGGTACTCTTTCCTCCTGTGGCGTCAGAAATGAACTTGTCCAGACGTTCGCCAAACAATCGGTCTGGAAAAAAGGGAAGGCCCGTGAGAGACTTCTTGGAGGCAGAGTCCACTCGCCATTGTCGGAGCCAGAGTGCTCTAAGGATGGCTATGGTATTTGAGGCGGCAAACGCTGCGCAGGTAGCAGCGTCCATGAAGGCCTGGATGAGGTACTCCGCCGCAGCGGCAATTTGAGCTGTTACCTCTGTGAAGGTATGAGTGAACTGGGATTCCTCAAGTGAAGTGTTAAGGGAGTCTGCCCAGACAGAGATCGCCTTTGCGACCCACACAGAGGCAAAGGAGGGCGAGAGGGAGGAACCCGCAGCCTCAAAAGTAGAGCGGGCGAGGTGCTCCACCTGTCTGTCTGTCGGGTCCTTGATGGAGGAACCATCAGGAAAAGACAGGAGCGTCTTTGTGGTAAGGCGGGAGACCGGGGGGTCGACCGAGGGCGGATCGGCCCAGCCCTTAGGGGCAGGTGAGACAAAAGGGTACCGGGACTCCATGAGTTTTCGGTTACCGAAGCACCTGTCAGACTTCTCCCTTTGCTTTGTGAGGATACCCTGAAACTCTGGGTGATCAGTGAAAACCTTTTTGGGTTTCCTTGCCCTCTTAAAGGAGACCGCATGGTCAGTGGTAGTGGATGGGGGATCCTCCACATGCAGAGTTTGGTTGATTGCTGTTATAAGGGAGTCTATTGCAGTTTGATCATCTGGGGAGGCTAAAACCAAGGAATCCTCCTGGTACAAACAGCATTCTCCCTCCTCCAGCTCTTCAGAAGCCGTGGAGCGTGTGGGAGAGCCTGCCCTGTGTGCTCCCGAGGGAGAGCCCGCTGGAGACACCCGGCCGTGTGCTCTTTTCCTGATCCCTGCAACCGGTGAAGCATGTGCCCGGATTACCTCAGAAGGATCCTCCATAGGGGTTCCTCAGGCTGCGTTCCGTCCAGGGACCCAGAAGGGTGGGGAGGACGACATTGCATAGCCAGAACCAGGTTCTGTGACAGTTTTTCCATGGATTGGGACAGAAACTGTGCCCATTCCGGTGGGCTGGGGGCCCTCGGCTCTGGGCTGACGGTTGCGGCGGTGGTGGCAGGGGGGTCTTGGGGGGCTATAGGGGCACAGGACTCACAGAGAGAAGAGGTGTGTTTACGTGGTAGCTCAGCGTGGCAGGCAGTGCAGGCTGAATAATAGACTATGTGGGCCTTAGTACTCTTAGTGCCCTTAGATTTCTGCATGTTCCTAATAGGAGTATGCCAGGAGGGGGAGCAATGCTCAGCAGAGCTACAATTGAAGCAAGTACCTCACCAGAATCAGCCGATGGCCCTGTCCTCAGGAAGGATAAAGCTCTATGGAGATCTTCCACGCTTTCCTGGGGGGGCGGGGCTTATCGCAGCCGCGGGGGGGGGGCTTAGCGCTAAAAGAGCGGGAAAATGAGTCAGTGTGCCCCCCCCTGCTGTGGGTAGTAAAAAAAAAAAACGGCAGGAAGGGAGCTTCTGATAGTTTTCCTCCCTCTCCCTCCAGTCAGCACACAGCTTGTCACTGGTGGTTATCAGCCGGCTTTTCTGCTGGAGCAAATAAACAGAGCAAATAAAACAGCGTGAGTCCCTGAGCCCTGGTCCCACCCCCCCTGCCACCAGGAGATTATCTGCAAGACTTTCTGCAAACAGCAGAACTTCCCCCTCCTCTAGCCAGCAAGCTAGAGAAAAGTTAACACTGTGTGTGAAGGATCCTTGCTCCTTGCACATAATAAATACTGTAAATGTCCTGGGAACCTTCCCTGCAGCGTCTTTTCTCCCTTTGTCTGGGAAACCAGTCAGGTGTGATCTCACCTTAAAACACTGCTTCCGTCCAGGCAGTGAAAATAGCAGAGTCAGCTTGCTGTGTCGGTGTCATATTCAACTCCTGCAAAGAGGGGCTGAGGAATTGGTGCCATCTTCAACTCAGAGCCTGCAAAGAGGGGCTGTGGAATGGGCTATAGGGCACAGGCCTCTACCCTGGGCTTTGGAAAATCGGTGTCTGTGGAACCCGTCGTTCAGCCCAGGATCCAGCGTCGCAGGAGGGGGTACGTGGAGGCGACACTCCACGTTCCCGCCCGCTGATGGTAGTGGGAGATTGGTCCCAAAAGGAAACCGTTGCCCTCAAAAAATAACAAACCTTGAAAGGAAGTGCCTCCTACAGACACTAAGCTGAGAACAATAGAGAAGGGGTTTATGCCGCGCTGTTCATCAGGAAGGAGGACAAAGAGATGGTCAATGTTCCTTTATTGTAGCTTGTGTCTACGCGTTTCAGGAGCTCTGCTCCCTTCATCAGGACATACAGCACAAAAAAAACATATCTCATAGAGATATGTTTTTTTTGTGCTGTATGTCCTGATGAAGGGAGCAGAGCTCCTGAAACGCGTAGACACAAGCTACAATAAAGGAACATTGACCATCTCTTTGTCCTCCTTCCTGATGAACAGCGCGGCATAAACCCCTTCTCTATTGTTCTCTGCTATTAACTACGGGGGCTGCAGCAGATTTCATCTCTACAACATAAGCTTTCATAGTAGTTGTGACTGTCACAACTACTTGAGGTGAGTACATTCCCTCTATTTTCCCCGGATATATACCGGGTAAGACCCTATTGCGCTTTTTCTCTCCACAGTTTACTTCACAGACACTAAGCTAAAACTGAGCTTGCCTGGCCCAGCCAAGGAGTGTATACTGCAGAGGAGGAGCTATGCTTTTGCATCTACTTAGTGTTCTCCTATGGATAGGCAGCATAACACCCATGGTCCTGTGTCCCCCAATGAGGCGTCAGAGAAATAAATAAATTAAAAAAATGGCGTAGGGTCGTCCCAACAAGGACAAGGCATACAGCTGTAGGCAGCCCCCTTTTTTGCATGTTATCGTGGCTGTGTATCAAAATAAAAAGGAACCGCAAGCAGCTTTTAAAAATAAAAAATATTTAAATAAATATTTTTTAAAAAATGGTCTGCGGTCCTCCCCCCTCTCCCATTTTGATACGAAGTCATAATAAGCGGACATCTGGGAGCTGGTATTCTCAGGATTGGTCGGTCCATGGTTATTGTGCCCCCCCAGCCTAAAAATAGCAGTCCACAGCCACCCAGGATTGCCACATTCATTAGATGTGACAATGTCGGCACTTTACCCAACTCTTTCCGATTGCCCTGGTGTGGTGGCAATTAGGGTAATAAGGGGTGAATAACAGCAGTCATTAACGTTTCCTCGCACTTGTGCATTACAGTATTATGATCTGCCCTCAGCAGGGCAGATCAAAGTGCGCCTGCGCAGGACCGCAATATCGGCTTGTGTGGATGACTAGATGAGCGAACCGGTCAAACCCCATAGGAAACAATGGGAGCCAATCACAAACACATAAAAACACATTGCCATAACACTTACCGGTCTCCGCAATCCGTCCTGCACTCTGTCTCCTGCTGCTATTCCATCCGATGATCACTGCGTCCTCCTGGTAACCAGCAGTGATGACAGGACCTATCGTGACGTCAAAATAGCCATGTGACCAGTCACGTGTCTGTTATCTCATTGGCTACAGACTGGTCACATGACTATGACGCGTCATGTAGGACTTTTCAGTGCATCTCTCCAGTACACGGTGATCGTTTGTGTATCTCCATGTGCCGGCGACATGCTCTGGCACGCGATCGGGTTCCCAGTCTGCTTCCCCGTTCCGTTATAAACCAGCTGCCACAGCCGGTCAATAACGGAGATCACCGTTGCTATAGCAACGCGCCTGTCAGTGGTGACGTCACCACTTACAGGCAGCAGCTCCTTCTCACTCGCGGAGTGAAAAGAAAACACTGCACGGGGAACAACACCGCCTTCTTCCAATGCAGCGCTGCTGATGGAGCAGAGCTGCATGTGTTGAAGGAGAAAGAAGACAGAAGACCATGGATCGTGGAGGGATAAGAGGGAGTAATAAACATGGAGTCTCTAATGTGTCTGTGTATTTATTTCTATTAAAGTATTTTTTCTCTGTGTGGTGTCTTTTTTTAACCCTTTATTGGAGATTCTTAATGCCTGGGTCAAACTTGCCTGACATTAAGAATCTCTGGCTTAATACTAGCTAGTAAAACAAAGCTAGTATTAACTCATGATGAATACCCAGCAAGCCACCGTCACCAGGGCTGTTTGAAGAGTTGGATACAGCGCCAGATGATGGTGCTTCTATGAGAGCGCCATTTTCTGGGGCGGCTGCGGACTGTAATTCGCAGCAGAGGCGCCCAGAAAGCTCGGGCTAACCTGTGTTGCGGTTTCCAATCCCCAACTGCCTAGTTGTACCTGGCTGGACACAAAAATTGGGCGAAGCCCACGTCATTTCTTTTTTTTAATTTCGTTAAATAATTAAAAAAAATGTGCTTCCCTATATTTTTAGTTCCCAGCCGAGTACAAATAGGCAGCTGGGGGCAGCCCGTAGCTGCCTGCTGTACCTGGCTAGCATCCAAAAACATGTCGAAGCCCACGTCATTTTTTTTGGTGGGCAAAAAACTCCTGCATACAGTCCTGGATGGAGTATGCTGAGCCTTGTAGTTCTGCAGCTGCTGTCTGCTCTCCTGCATACACTAGTGAATGGAGCATGCTGAGCCTTGCCGTTCTGCAGCTGCTGTCTGCTCTCCTCCATACAGACAGACAGCAGCTGCAGAACTACAAGGCTCAGCATACTCCATCCAGGACTGTATCCAGGACTTTTTGCCCCTCAAAAAATTTATTTGGGCTTCGCCATATTTTTGTATGCTAGCAAGGTACAGCAGGCACCTACGAGCTGCCCCCAACCCCCAGCTACCTATTTGTACCCGGCTGGGAACCAAAAATATAGGTAATTCCTTTATTAATTATTTCATGAATTTCATGAAATAATTCAAAAACAAATGACGTGGGCTTCACCATATTTTTGTGTCCAGCCAGGTACAGCTAGGCAGCTGGGGATTGGAATCCACAACACAGGTTGGCCTGAGCTTTCTGGTCCCCTCTGCTGCGAATTGCAGTCTGCAGCCGCCTCAGAAAATGGCGCTTTCATAGAAGCGCCATCATCTGGCGCTGTATCCAACTCTTCCAACAGCCCTGGTGACGGTAGCTTGCTGGGTAATAATGGGGTTAGGGCTAGCTGTATATTATCAACTGGCCCTAAGCCTGAAATTCATGGTGTCACGCCAATATTAGACATGGCCACCATGAATTTCTAGTACCGATAAAAAGAACAACAACACACAGAAAAATATTGTTATTAGAAATAAAACACAACACAATTAGTGACTCAATCTTTATTGAAATAAAGAACCCCCCTCCGCAGTAATCCTGGGTCAAGGGTCCCGAGCCGTCCAATCCGGATCCAATATCATCTGATCGATTTGCTGGAAGGCAAAGCGATCAGATGATGTTTCAGGTTCAAGGGACTGAATCACATGACACAGTAGCTGATTGTATAAACGGCTTTTATACAATCAGCTGATGCATCAGTGCAAAAAAAAAAAAAAATACACACTTCAGTGCAGACTCCTGTCTGACAGCATCAGCTGATAGTTTAGCTGGCCGGGCGGTAAAAAGCCGGCCTCACCGCTTGACTTATAGTGTCAGCTGATTCCGTCAGGTGACCGCATCAGCTGATCATCGCCAGGTCTGAGAAAGAGAGAGAGAGAAGAGAGAGTAAGAGAGAGAGAAGAGAGTAAGAGAGAGAAAGAGAAAGACGCAAAAGAGGAGAAAGAAGAGAAAGAGAGAGAGAAAGAAGAGAAAGAGAAAGTTGATAAAGAAGAGAAAGAAAGGAGAGAGAGAAAGGAGAGAAAGAAAGGAGAGAGAGAGAGAAAGGAGAGAGAAATAAAGGAGAGAGAGAAAGAGAAAGAGAGAAGGAAGAGAAAGAGAGAGAAAGAAGAGAGAGAAGAGAGAGAAGAGAAAGAAAGGAGAGAGAGAAAGGAGAGATAGGAGAGAGAGAAAGGAGAGAGAGAAAGGAGAGAGAAAGAAAGGAGAGAGAGAAAGGAGAGAAAGAGAAAGGAGAGAGAGAAAGGAGAAAGGAGAGAGAGAGAAAGGAGAGAGAGAAAGGAGAGAGAGAGAAAGGAGAGAGAGAAAGGAGAGAGAGAAAGGAGAGAAAGAGAAAGGAGAGAAAGAGAAAAAGAGAGAGAGAAAGGAGAGAGAGAGAAAGGAGAGAGAGAAAGGAGAGAGAGAAAGGAGAGAGAGAGAGAGCTCACAGCTGATGTCTGGCTCCTCCCCTCAGTGCATAATTAAATTATATTTATAACTATATTATTATAAATATAATTTAAAATTAAAAAAAAAAATTAATAAAATTTACCAGTTCCAGAACTCGCAAACTTATGCTTCCTAGGGGAGCTCTCTATCCACTCAGCTATTGCCTCTAATCTGAATGATAGGCAGAATTGATATTCTTGAAGTCTGGATTGCTGAAGTCTCAGCTGACCATGTGATTCACGTCATTGCTATGTGAAGCTCATGCAGAGGGCTCGTGTTCTGTAGTAGAGATGACAGTGTTGTGTGGATTACTTCGGACCTGGAGGGGTATTGGAGGATTTTAATAAAATGGTGAAACTGTGTTCTTTTGTCTTTTATTCCAAATAAAGGATTTTTCGCGGTGTGTGTTTATTTACTTTCACTTTATAAAATAGATAATAATTATAATTTAAAATTATAAAAAAAAAAATTAAATTCTTTACCGGGACTAGAACTCCCGACGTTATGCTTCGTAGGCATGCACTTTACCCTCTAGTCTATTGCCTGTTACCATATACACAGGCACATTTTCTAATCTTGAAGCCTGCTGTGCTGACTGAAGTCTCTGCTACCCGCATGAGTCACTTCATTGCTATGGAGCCAGTACATCTTGAGAGAGCAGAGCTACCAGTGTCGTGTGGATTACTTCGGACCTGGAGGGGTATTTTTGGGATTAATAAAGGGGTGAACCAGGGTTGTTTTTTTGTCTTTTATTCCAAATAAAGGATTTTTCGGTGTGTGTGTTTCTTTACTTTCACTTTCAGTTTAATCATGAAAGGTAGGGGCGTGTCCTGGCTATGAAGGAGTGAGGACGTGACTTGTCTTAGCTCCTGCCACTGGACTTTATAACTGATGATCCACGCAACTGAGGACTCTGCAACACAGGCTATGCAGCGGAGGAGACGAGGGAGATCCCAGGGGTGCAGCAGCAGAGCTTCACAATCGGAGGAGAGAGGGATCAAACACTTTTTATCCAGGCCGGGGCAGAGAGAAGCTTCACAGGTGGCACCCAAGATGGCTGCTAAGGCTACACAGGAGGTGAGCTCAGCGTGCAGCAGTGAGATGGCAGCTATGGAGATGCAGGGAAAGGCTCAGCAGCTGACGCGACTGAGAGGAGAGGCCACCCAGAGTGAAGAGGAGATACAGAAGATAAGGCCAGACAGCCCAAGATTGCAGGTACAGGGGAAACCCGGAGTGAGAAGCACGGGGGAAGTGCCTGCTGATATAAACAGTAGCCCTGAAGCCTGGAGGCCTCTGGAGGGGGAAGTAACGTCCTTTCCTATAACACACATGCAGGAGTGTGAGGAATTTCAGGAGGGGGGACACTGCACTGCAAATGAGTTACAGGTCCCTGACAGAAGTGAGACCATACCCAGGGAGAAGCACAACATAAATCTAAAGTTACCAGATGCAGACAAGCATGCAGGGTCAGGGCCAGCCATAACAACAACACAAGAGTCAGGAGTTCTGACAGAGCTTAATGAGATGCGGGCACGTTTCTCAGCTATACCCACCAGGGAAGATATGGAGGCATATATAACCAGGCTGGAGCAGGCGTACCGCACAGAGCTGTCAGCCCTGAAGGGGGAGGTGGAGAGAGTGGACACCCAGAGTCAAGTGCAGGCAGCTAAAATTCAGAATATGGAGGACACTTCACAGGCCCACGGGGCACTATTAGAACAACACTCCCGCCAAATACAATACGTGGTTGAAGCAATGGATGATGCTGAAAATAGGGGCCGAAGAAACAATCTCAGAGTGCGCGGCCTGCCTGAGTCTGTCGAGTCCAAGGACTTACATGGCACCCTTCAAGTGATCTTCAATAATATTCTGGGTGAACCATCAAGCCAACCCCTGGAATTGGATAGAGCGCATAGAGCGTTGGGCCCCAAACCAGCCCAGAACGACCGACCTCGGGATGTGATCTGTAGGGTCCACCGCTATGTTATTAAGGAGGCCATTCTGTTTAAGCTCCGCAGTGGAGTATCACCATCGTATGAGGGGAGCCAAATCCAGATTCTACAAGATCTATCCCGTTTTACCTTACAAAGGAGAAGAGCTCTTAAACCTCTGCTGGACATTCTCCGCTCATACGAGTTTCCATATAGCTGGGGGTTCCCCTTCCGCCTGCAGGTTCGGCACGCGGGACGAATGCATGTTCTTCGGTCTCCGGCGGATTTACCCTCGTTCACCGCGGCCTTGGACATTCCATTAGTGCCTATAGAGGACTGGCCGGACTTTCCAATGGGGGGGGGAGTCACCGTCCCAGCCGGTGATCGGATGCGTGGCTCTCGTAGAGAAAGAGGAGGGAGGCCGGTCTGATGTATAAGAGAATGGTGGATTAAATTGTTCTAGTATGTTTTTGGTTATAGGATCACAGTACGATGGAGTCTATCCCCTGGTCCTGATGGGAATTTCGCGTTGTGGGGTTATTGTATCGCCCTGGACAGGGGGGTGGGGGGTTCCCTCCTTCCTTCCTGGGTGTAATGGGGGACGCCCCTCAACATTATAAGGTACAATACCCTCTCAAAGCCCCTTCTCCCTTCTTTATACAGAGCTTTAGTTGCAAATCAAAATATATATAGTTAAAAGTTGTTTTTTAGTCCAGGGCAGGGGGCTCCTTTGTGGAAAGTTCCCTCCCTGATTGGGATAACACGCCACAGGGTAGTGGCGTAGGATTAACATCCCTGGTATATAGAGATTCTTATTTTTCTGCATTTACCTCTAGTCTATTTGACCAAGTATAAGGGTCACGTTACGACCCTACAGGCAAGAGGTGCTTTGACCTTGTTGCCTACGGTACTCTCTCTTTGTTTGTAGTTTCCTTTATATACTTAATCCTTCTACCCCCCCCCCCCTCTTTTTTTTTTTTTTTTTCTCTCCCCCTCTCCTAACCTTCTCTATTCTCTCCACCCACACCTCTCTTCCCATCCCCATCCTCTGACCCTACTTCCCGGTTCCTCACCGTTCCTCCTCCTCAGAATGACGCAGATTACCTTTGGCTCATTGAATGTGAGAGGCCTCAATGTCCCACAAAAACGGTCTCAGGTATTCTTTGACATGCATAAGAAACGAGTCCATATATTATTGATTCAGGAAACACATTTCAAAACTGGTCACCTCCCTAACTTTAAAGACAGATATTACACCAAATGGGTCCATAGCACCAACCCAGAGTCAAAATCAAAAGGGGTGTCTATAGGCATCCATAAAGCCCTGGTGCACACGGTTCTGGACACGAGAGTGGACACTGAGGGAAGATTCATTTTTCTGAAAATTAATGTTAATTCATCTATCTTTACCATTGTCAATTGGTATTTACCAAACAGAGATCCGGCGACGTCCTGCTCCTCTCTCCTGTCATCATTGGATGAATTCGCAGAAGGGACCGTGATCGTGGGTGGCGATTTAAACTTCACTTTGGACCCTAAGGTAGATACAACTTCGGACACAATTTTCTCTCTCTCAGAAAGCTAACAAAAGTTAAACGCTCAATACAAGAGCTTCGATTGGTAGATGTGTGGAGAACGTTACACCCAGTGGAGCGTGACTACACATACTTCTCCCCGGCTCACTCCTCGTACAGCCGCATAGACCTGTTTCTTGTGAGCCAAAAGGCTCTGACTTGGCAGATACAGGCCTCTATAGGCAGTATATCCTGGTCTGACCACGCTCCTATATTCCTGAGCCTTACTATCCCAGATGGGGCAGGGAGGCCGTGGTCTTGGCGGCTGAACGATAGTCTGCTTGGGGATCAGGGGTGCATGAAGGATCTACAGAACACGATTGATGAATTTTTAGAAATACACTCAGAAGACCCCACAGCCCTTCCCGTGCAGTGGGAGGCACTTAAATGTGTGTTGAGAGGGGTTTTGATCAAACATGGGGCTAGGCTTAAGAGAGAGAGAGCCCAAACCATTTTGTCCCTACTTCAGAATATTTCAGATCTGGAAAGGGCCCATAAGAAGACATTATCACCTTTGACACTGGCGGAGCTAGTCAAAAATAGAGAGGAGCTTAAATCGATTCTCGACCGACAGTATGAGCGACATAGGACTAGAATAAAAAGATTCCTCTATGAGTATGCAGATAAATGTGGTAGACCACTAGCTAGGATTCTACACCCTAGGGGAGACCCCAGCCACATTCCCATGATTAAACAAGCAGACGGCTCTTCGACTCAGAACCCAACTCTCATCGCGGAACAGTTCCAAAAGTATTATAGAGACCTATATAACATAAAGGGCAAATTTGGAGACATGCCACATGACGCATTAGAAAATAAAATAAACGACTACGTATCCAGAACGGCCCTACCGGTTATACCCAGCGCTGAGGTTGAAAATTTAGAGACGGACTTTACAGAAGCAGAAGTGGCATCTATCATTAAAGAATCTCCCTCAGGCAAAAGTCCGGGTCCAGATGGGTTCACCCCTAAATTTTATAAAATATTCCAAACTCAGCTATCCCCGTTCTTGACTAAAGTATTTAATTCCATCTCAGAAAATTCCCAATGGGTGGCGCAATCTCTCGAAGCCCATATATGTGTTCTCCCCAAACCGGGGAAGGATCACATGTTAGTTACAAATTACAGACCCATTTCACTGATCAATCTAGACCTAAAACTTTTTTCTAAAGCCTTAGCCAACAGACTTGCTCCTTCCTTGCCCGGGATAATACACACAGATCAAGTGGGGTTCGTACAAGGTCGGGAGGCGCGTGACAATACCAACAAACTGTTCCTCCTGATGACTCGGTCGAGGGCTCATTCTCTTCCCATGTGTTTACTCTCAGTGGATGCGGAGAAGGCCTTTGACCGGGTCAGTTGGAATTTCATGATGGCCGCTCTAAAGCAGGTGGGTTTGGGCAAAAATTTTTTAGATAGGATTGCGTCCCTTTATTCGAGACCCTCAGCAAAAGTTAGGACGGATGGGTTTCTGTCGTCATCGTTTCAGGTCCACAATGGAACAAGACAAGGATGTCCATTGTCACCTCTGCTCTACGTCATTGTCATGGAGCATCTCGCGGTCGCCATAAGAAATAATGCTAGTATCCATGGGATAGAGGCCGGGGGAGGGAATCGCAAGTTAGCTTTATTTGCTGACGACCTTCTCATGTTTATTTCCCAGCCACACATATCCTTCCCGTCTTTGCTCAAAGAGTTCGAGGAGTTTGGTAACTTAAGTAATTTTAAAGTGAACTTCTCTAAATCAGAGGCTATGAATGTGACCCTGTCGGCGGAAGATCTAGCCCGTACAACCCAAAATTTTCCCTTTAAGTGGCAACCGTCAGCTATAAAATATCTGGGGGTAGTTGTACCTCGGGATCCAACAAAAATTATGCATCATAATTTTCTACCCCTGTTAGAGAGGACAATTAGGGATTTAAAGAAGTACGACAAAAAAAGACTATCGTGGTTTGGGCGTATCAACGCTATTAAAATGGATGTTCTTCCTAGGTTTCTTTTCTTGTTCCAAACGGTACCTATTCAGCTGCCGGGGAGTTACTTTTCCAAAATTCGGACGGCTTTGTCAAGGTTCGTTTGGGGGAATAGGAGACCTCGGACAAGCATAAAAACTCTTACCAGACACAAAAATAATGGAGGGGCAGGGCTCCCAAATTTCCAGTTATACTACAGGGCAACTATTCTAACGAGGATAATGGATTGGCACTTCCATAGGAACTCGAAACAATGGGTCGCGATCGAACAGGACGGATTGGGAGTCCCTTTGCACTTTCTCTCATGGATGGGAAAGGAGAGTAGGTCACAGATAGAGAAGGGAATGGAGTTTATTTGGACAGTGATGGGGACGTGGGACGGTGAGGTTAAGAGGGGTTCTCTCTCACAGGGGAGGGGTCCACTTACCCCCCTCTTTGGCAACCAGGAGTTCCCTCCTGGGCTTCATTCCAATAAATTTCTGGGATATGCTCGGGTGGAGGAAACTCGTTTTTTTCATGTGCTCCAGGGAAATACCCTGCCCCCTTATGCATCTCTACGGGCCACAGGGAGAGAGGTTTCCTGGATAGAATATATGCAGCTGAAATCGTTTCTATCCAACCAGGACAGGGAGAGGAAGTTGAGGACCCCCCCCTACTCCATTTGAGAAATTGTTCTTGCAGGGTTCGTCACCTGGGCATGTCATCTCTCTTACTTATAAAATGCTGAACCAGAGAGACATGTCGGACAAACCCAAATTTGTCTATAGATGGGGAGAGGAACTGGGAGAGGACATTTCGGAGGACAGATGGAGCAGGGCGTTTCTGTGGACCCACAAACTTTCTCTGGCTTGTGCCGCCCAAGAGAAAAACTATAAAATTCTCACAAGGTGGTACCAATACCCGACCAAATTGCATGCTATCTTTCCCTCAGTGTCCGACATGTGCTGGAGATGTGGTACAGAAAAAGGGTCTATGTTACATATATGGTGGAGCTGTGCTAAATTGCAACCATTCTGGGACTCAGTGTTTTCTCTGTATAAAAAGATGAGTGGGGGTGAGGTGGAGAGATCTCCCCAGGTGGCCCTCCTCTCTATCCTCCCAGGTTCATTCAAGTCACAAAAGAGGGACCTGCTGCGATTTTGTTTAGCGGCAGCCCGTATAATTATTCCCAGATACTGGAAACAGACTAGATGCCCCACGTTAGCTGACTGGGTAGAGGAGATGGCAAACCTCCAGAGAATGGAGGAACTCACAGCTGAACTTAATGGGCTCACGGAAAAATTTATCACAGTGTGGGGACCGTGGATTACGTTCATGGAGTCTCCTGAGTTCACGGTGAGTCTGGCAGGTTATTTGGGATGAGAAATGGTGACATACCTTGTCTTCCCCTCTCCCCACACACTTTTTCCCCCACCCCCTCTTTACCCTACTTTCTTCACTCTATTTGATTCCTTCTTTTCTAAGCTTATATCTGTTCTTTTTTTTTTTTTTTTCTAGTTTTCTACTTTTTCTTAAATGTTTATTCAATAACTTAAAAGGGGATTGTTTTATGCTGAGAGTGGTCTTGTCAATTATCAGGAAGACATGTTTAGCTGGAACTCTGATTTCTAGTGTATGGTTTGTCATGGAGTGTTAGCATAAGGATAGCTTATAGAGTTCCAATGAAATCTACAATGTGATGTTATTTTTGTCATTCCGAAACTGAGAGATCACTGTTTATGTTTTATAATCTTTATAAATGTTCAAGATGTATGCTTGATTTATAAACTTAATAATAAAACAGATTTGAAATAATCATGAAAGGTATCTCGGGGAGACGCCTGCCATGATTAAACTCATTATTACCCCAATTGCCACCGCACCAGGGCAATTCGGGTTGAGCCGGAAAGAGTCCCGCAGGACTGTCACACCTAATGGATGCGGCAATTGTGGGCGGCTGCAGGGTGATATTGTTAGACTGGAGGGCTCCCCATACCGTGGCGCTCTACATCCTGACAATACCAGCCTCCAGCCGTGTGGCTTTATCCTGGCTGGTATCAAATATGGGGGGAACGCATTTTTTTTTTATTTATTTATTTATTTTACTGCACGATATAGACCCGCCCACCGGCGGCTGTGATTGGTTGCAGTGAGACAGCTGTCACTCAGCTTGGGGACGTGTCTGACTGCAACCAATCATAGGCGCTGGTGGGTGGGGAAATCACAGAATAACTAATTAACTAATGAAGCAGCAGCCATTTTCTAAAGAGCAAAAGACACCGCAGATTTGTGACAGCAGGGGAGCGAGACGTCCTTGATCGGTGAGTAGGAAAGGGAGAGGGATTGTGCTGGGGACGCAGGAGACATGCAGATAGCAACATGTGCACATAGCCTTACTGTGAAAAGCCACGTTTATGGCGATCGAACCGTTCTCGGACGTAACTCGAGCTGCCGAACTTTTAGCAAAAAGGTCGAGTTCTAGTTCGATCTAGAACAACCCCCAAAATCACTTGAACATGAAATTGGCGAACCTCGAACCGCGCTCAACTCTATGGATGACGTAGACGCATCATCCACACTGGACTGGGAAGAAGGAGGCCGAAGATTACATCAGAGAGGAGGCGCCACACTGGAGAGCAGCAACACCCATTGGACCGGACCGCCCCCTGGGTGAGTAATATAAAAGTGTTTTTTACGTTATACAGAGCGTCCCGGGCTCTTATATACAGTATTTTGGAATAAAGTGGTATTGGCCGCAGCTTATAGTCCCCAAATCTGGTGACAGGTTCCCATTAAAAAATTGGAAGGAACACAAACTTACAAAATAAATTACCAACATAATTGTGCTTCTAAGGGCATGATTTATTACACCTAAAAACTCTACCAAAACATTTCCAATTGTACCATAAATCTGACTCAAGCAAATTAATTATATAGGCCATAGATCAGAGGTTAGAGGTGGTAACCTATTTAAGGCCCTTGCGCAGCTTGAGTCATTGGATTTATAGATTAGACACAAGGACTCCTATTGGGCTCAATGAGAGCTTTGGCTGCTTTCTTTAATTGGGTATTTTTATGTGGTGTGAGAATGGGACTGTTTGTGTTAAAATTATTTTTAATTGTTTTTTTATTCATAATTTAGAGATCTCTATATGCTAAAACCATACCTGTGGTGGTCTGCAAATTTTGAGATACTTCACTCGATCCACTCAGTGACTTAGATGTTGACTTTGATTGGGTCTTTTCCCTGAATGAAGTGCCTATGAGAAAAAAGAGAATTTTGTTTACTTACCGTAAATTCTTTTTCTTATAGTTCCGTCTTGGGAGACCCAGACCTTGGGTGTATAGCTTCTGCCTCCGGAGGACACACAAAGTACTACACCTAAAAGGTATAGCTCCTCCCTCTGAGCCTATACACCCCCTGGTGAACCAGTCATAACCAGTTTAGTGCAAAAGCTGAAGGAGAATAGCCACCCACAAGTAGAACAGAGCAAGAGCCGGAACAACCGGAGACTCTGTTCATGACAACAGCATGTGAAAACACACGGAACAAGGAAATTGCCAACAGGCAACGGGGAGGGTGCTGGGTCTCCCAAGACGGAACTATAAGAAAAAGAATTTACGGTAAGTAAACAAAATTCTCTTTTTCTTTAACGTTCCTTTGGGTGACCCAGACCTTGGGACGTTCCAAAGCAGTCCCAGGGTGGGAAATAAACAAAAAAACTAAGAAGTAGGCAGAAACCTAACTTCACAAATGGGCGACCGCCGCCTGAAGGATGCGTCTGCCCAAGCTCGCATCTGCCAAAGCATGAGCATGCACTTGGTAGTGCTTCGAGAAGGTATGCAGGCTAGCCCAAGTGGCAGCCTGACAGACTTGCTGAGCCGTAGCCTGGTGCCGAAAAGCCCAAGAGGCACCGACAGCCCTGGTCGAGTGCGCTTTGATCCCCGGCGGGGGAGGAGCCTGCGAACTTTGGTAGGCGTCCAAAATGGTCGACCTAATCTAACGGGCTAAGGTCGGCTTAGAAGCAGGGAGGCCCTTGCGCCGACCTGTGGTTAGCACAAAAAGAGAGGTACACCGCCTAAGCGCAGCGGTGCGAGACACATAGATCCGGAGAGCACGCACCAGATCTAGAGTATGTAGAGCTTTTTCAAAGCGATGAACAGGGGCCGGACAGAAGGAAGGTAAGGTAATGTCCTGGTTAAGGTGGAAGGGAGAAACCACCTTAGGAAGAAAGTCCGGAGTCGGACGGAGAACCACCTTGTCTTGATGAAAGACTAAAAAGGGTGACTCCGAGGAGAGCGCAGCCAAATCAGAAACTCTCCTGAGAGAAGTTATAGCAACCAGAAAGGCCACTTTCTGTGAGAGACGATACAAAGAAACCTCCCTAAGGGGCTCAAAGGGGGGTTTCTGCAAGACCGTGAGAACCAAGTTAAGGTCCCAGGGGTCCAAGGGCCGCCGGTAAGGCGGGATGATGTGAGACGCGCCCTGCATGAAGGTGCGGACCTGAGCCAGCCGAGCGAGACGCCGCTGGAACAGGACTGACAGGGCCGAAACCTGTTCCTTGAGAGAGTTGAGGGACAGACCTAGCTGCAGACTGGACTGTAGAAAAGACAGAAGGGTCGGCAAGGAGAATGGCCAAGGAGAATGGCCGGTAGAGCGACACCAGGACAGGAAAATTTTCCAAGTCCTGTGATAGATCTTAGCGGACGAAGACTTACGGGCCCGAGTCATAGTGGAGATGACTTCAGGGGGAATACCAGAAGCCGTCAAAATCCAGGACTCAAGAGCCACGCCATCAATTTGAGGGCCGCAGAATTCGGGGGGAAGAACGGACCTTGCGAGAGTAGGTCTGGACGGTCCGGGAGAGGCCACGACATCTCTACGGACAGATGGAGCAGGTCCGGATACCAAGCTCGCCTGGGCCAGTCCGGTGCAATGAAGATGACTCGACGACCCTCCATTCTGATCTTGCGCAGGACTCTGGGCAGGAGGGCTAGAGGGGGAAACACGTAGGACAGACGAAACTGGGACCAGTCCTGAACCAGAGCGTCCGCAGCGAAGGCCTGAGGATCGTGGGAACGAGCCACGTAGACAGGAACTTTGTTGTTGTGACGGGATGCCATTAGGTCCACGTCCGGAGTGCCCCATTTGCGGCAGATCGACTGAAATACTGCCGGGTGCAGGGACCACTCGCCACCGTCCACACTTTGACGGCTGAGATAATCTGCCTCCCAGTTGTCCACGCCTGGGATGTGGACTGCGGATATGGTGGACCTGGAGTCCTCCGCCCATTGAAGAATGCGTTGTACCTCCATCATTGCCAGGCGGCTGCGTGTCCCGCCTTGATGGTTGATGTAGGCAACCGCTGTCGCGTTGTCTGACTGGACTCGAATGTGCATGCCCGCCAGCAGATGGTGAAATGCTAGGACAGCTAGAAGTACGGCTCTGATTTCCAGCACATTGATTAAAAGGGCTGACTCGGACGGAGTCCAAGTGCCCTGTGCTCTGTGGTGGAGACATACCGCTCCCCAGCCGGATAGACTGGAATCCGTGGTGAGAATCACCCAGGACGGGGCCAGGAAGGAGCGCCCTTGGGACAGGGAGAGGGGCCGAAGCCACCACTGAAGAGAGCTCTTGGTCCGTGGCGACAGAGCCACTGACTTGTGTAAGGAGGAAGGCCGCTTGTCCCAACAGCGGAGAATGTCCAGCTGCAGGGGGCGCAGATGGAACTGGGCAAAGGGAACAGCCTCCATGGACGCCACCATTTGACCCAGCACCTGCATCAGACGCCTGAGGGTATAACGGCGGGGCCTCAGGAGAGAGCGCACCGCCAACTGGAGTGACAGCTGTTTGTCTAAGGGCAACTTCACAAGTGCCGGCAGAGTCTCGAACTGCATCCCTAGGTACGTGAGACTCTGGGTCGGAGTCAGAGTGGATTTGGGAAGATTGACAAGCCACCCGAATTGGGCTAGAGTGCTGAGAGTGAGCGAGACACTCCGCTGACAGTCTGCGCTGGATGGCGCTTTGACTAGAAGGTCGTCCAGGTAGGGGAGCACTGCCAACCCCTGAAGGTGCAGAACCGCAATCACAGCTGCCATGACCTTGGTGAAAACCCGAGGGGCCGTGGCTAACCCGAAGGGGAGAGCCACGAATTGGAAATGATCGTCTCCTATTGCAAAGCGTAGCCAACGCTGGTGTGAAACCGCAATGGGCACATGCAGATATGCATCTCTGATGTCGATGGACGCCAGGAAATCCCCTTGGGTCATTGAGGCAATGACTGATCGCAGGGACTCCATGCGAAGTGCTGCACCCGAACATGCTTGTTGAGAAGCTTGAGATCCAGGATGGGCCTGAAGGTACCGTTCTTTTTGGGAACTAGGAAGAGGTTTGAGTAGAAACCTCTGAACCGTTCCCGGGCGGGAACTGGTACAATTACTCCGTTGGCCTGCAAGGCTGCCACAGCCTGTGAAAAGGTGCGGCCCTGGAGCAGGGGGAGTTGAGAAAAAAAATATGTTTGGCGGGCTGGAAGAAAATTCTATCCTGTAGCCGTGAGAGATGATATCTCTCACCCACTGATCGGAGACTTGTTGAAACCAAGCGTCGCCAAAGTGGGAGAGCCTGCCACCGACTAAGGACATGGCTGGATCGGACAGAGAGTCACGAGGAGGCTGCCTTAGTGGCAGGACCTCCTGCGGTCTTCTGCAGACGCGCTCTGGAGCGCCAGTTGGATTTCTGGTTCTTGGCTGAGTTAGCGGACGAGGCGGAGGGCTTAGAGGACGACCAGTTGGAGGAACGAAAGGAGCGAAACCTCGACTGAATCCTACCCTGGGCAGGTTTCCTGGTCTTGGTTTGTGGCATGGAAGTACTCTTCCCGCCAGTAGCCTCTTTAATAATTTCATCCAGCTGTTCACCGAACAGCCGGGAACCAGCAAAAGGGAGCCCAGCAAGGTACTTCTTTGAAGAAGCATCTGCCTTCCACTCTCGAAGCCTCAAGGTCCTGCGGATAACGAAGAAATTAGCCGAAGCCACCGCAGCGCGGTGAGAAGCCTCCAGCATGGCAGACATGGCATGAGAAGAAAAAGCTGAAGCTTGAGAAGTTAAGGCAACCATCTCGGGCATAAATTCCCTGGTGAGGGAATGCATCTCCTCCAGACTAGCAGAGATGGCTTTGAGGGCCCACACTGCTGCAAAAGTTGGAGAAAACGCGGCCCCCACCGCTTCATACACGGATTTGGCCAGAAGGTCAATCTGACGGTCAGTGGCATCCTTAAGGGAAGTGCCATCAGCCACCGACACACCGGTCCGGGCTGAGAGCCTAGACACCGGAGGGTCTACCTTTGGGGAGTGAGCCCACTCCTTGACCACCTCAGGTGGAAAGGGAAAACGGTCAGCAGAACCACGCTTTGGGAAGCGTTTGTCAGGACAGGCCCTGGGTTTGGTCACAGCGGCCTGAAAACTGGAGTGGTTAAAGAACACACTCTTTACTCTCTTAGGCGAGGTAAACTGGTGCTTTTCTGCCAGAGAGGGTTGCTCCTCTGATACTGGCGGATTGAGATCCAGTACAGAATTAATGGAAGCAATCAAGTCACTAAATTCTGAGTCACCCTCGTAAGGAGCAATGGGGCACATGGAGTTAGCCTCCGAGCCCCCTGTATAGGCATCCTCCTCATCCTGCGAGTCCTCAGCCCTTGAATCAGAGCCACGGGATGAGGAGGGAGAGGGAACCCTGCGGAGCCTCTTAGACGGACGGGGTCCGTGCCCTGATGATGAATCCTCTGTGAGCTCCAGTCCTAAAGGCCCCTTAGCAAGAGCATTAGAGGCACCCTGTGAAGGGGGCTGATGCATATTCATCAAAGTCCTGGACAGAAGTCCCATGGACTCAGCAAATGACTGGGAGATAGACCTAGAAAAGGACTCTACCCAGGCCGGGGGTTCAGCCACATGTGCAGGAGCAGCCTGAGAGACCACTGGGGCCGAGACCCCAGGCCGTGGCACCTCCAAGTTAGAGCAGACCTCACAATGTGGATAGGTGCTCGCTTCAGGCAGCGGAAGCTTACATGCAGCACATACAGCATAAAGCTTTGGAGCCTTGCTCCTTGTGTGAGACATGCTGCCTGAGTGGGGAGAAACAGCTTCTATAAAGGGAATGAATCCCAGGGAGAATATAGCAGAGGTCCACAACCGGAGACCGGCTGTGGCTTACCAGACCGTTGGAAGCGGTGTTGTGTGCCCTCCAGATCCCGAAGCCCGGACCCCCCAATGCACAGCACCTCAGCAGGGATGCAGAGTGCAGGACGGGCCAGAACAGAGTGAAACCTGCCCAAGAAAATGGCCACCGGAGAGAAGAGAGGGGGCGGGACGGGGGGCGTCCCTGTTGGAAGGGCGGAATCTGGAGGGCCATAGAGGCCTGCAGGGGGGTAGTCGCACACAAGCAGTGAGGAGGGTCCCTCCCCTGTGCAGGACGGCCACCGGGAGGGGCCATGCCTGTCCCTCAGCATGAGTGACATGCGAGGGCAGGTAACAGAAACTAGGCCTCCGGCGAAGCCGGGGCCTAAATTTAAGCAGCGAGGCCGACGCGCAGGCACCATCGGCGCGGTTCTCGAGCGAAAAGCTAGCGGACCGGCCGGAAATGCTAAAAAACACAGTAAACACACTCTCCCCCCACAATAAATGACAGGGACCCCCAACATATGAACGTCTCAAGGTACTTAGCTGCTGAGACGCAGGGCCAGGTCCCTGGGGGTGAGTGCTCCGGTCCAGCAGGGTCCTCAAGGGGCTGTGGCCGGAGACCGGTCTCCTGCCAGGCATGGAGACCGTGCTGGCTCACACTTCAATCCAGAGCCCAGGAGGGATGGTGAAGGAGCACGGCATGTAAGGCTCCAGCCTTGGAAATCAACCTTACAAAACCACCGACACAGTGGGGTGAGAAGGGACATGCCGGGAGTCCAGACGCGGACCCGCATTTCTTCAATCTTCTTCCAAAAAAAGGAAAAAAAGGAAAAAATCATATGAGAACGCATGTGTGGATGTATGCCTCCTGAACACAAAGCGAAAAACTGGTTGTGACTGGTTCACCAGGGGGTGTATAGGCTCAGAGGGAGGAGCTACACCTTTTAGGTGTAGTACTTTGTGTGTCCTCCGGAGGCAGGAGCTATACACCCAAGGTCTGGGTCTCCCAAAGGAACGTTAAAGAAATAAGAAAATATATTATCTAAGAAAAGTGGAGAAAAACATTGTACAACAATTTAATTATAGTTAGGATACAACTAATTTTTAATACATTTACTCAATAATTTAGTTTTTTGCATTTCTTGATTTTTCTTGCCTTATGGCATGTCATTTTTAATTTTGCATATCATATTTCTGTTTACACAACAACATGAGCACTATGCACTTTTTGTTTGCCTATTGACTACTGATGGACGGACCCAGACTATAAAAGTCTGGATCCATGCGGTTTCAAAAATACCCGAGTGCCGGACCTGGGCCTGAAATTCTCAGGGAATGCCGGATAATGATCTGGAAACTTGGGAAATTAAAAAAAGAAAGAAAAATTATAGAAAGTAAGGAAAAAGAGGGCGCGTTATACTTACCGAGTCTCCCACGCGGCTGTAACTGCTTCTGGGGTCGCTCATTATCGCTAATCCATATGTACTGCTGCCCCCACCCACCAGCCGTCTTCACGTCTGTGATTGGTTGCAGTCAGACAGAGCCCCCATCTATGTTTGACAGCGTGACTGACTGCTCTCAATCACACACACTGTCTGCATCTAGATTGGTGTAAAAACAAATAAATTTAAAAAATTGGAGTTGGGTCGTCCCATATTATGATACCCAGCCAGGACAAAGCTTACAGCTGCAGGCTGCAGCCCCCAATTTTGCACGTTATGTTGGCTGTGTATCAAAATAAAAGGAACCGCATGCAGCTTTTAAAAATAAAAAATATTTAAAAAAATAATTTTTAAAAAATAGTCTGCGGTTTTTCCTCCCCCCCATTTTGATACCCAGTCATGATAAGCGGACAGCTGAGAGCTGGTATTCTCAGGATGGGTTGGCCCATGGTTATTGTGCCCCCCCCCAGCCTAAAAATAGCAGCCTGCAGCCACCCAGGACTGTCACATCCATTAGATGTGACAATGCCGGCATTTTACTCAACTGTTTCCGATTGCCCTGGTGCAGTGGCAATTGGGGTAATAAGGGGTGAATAACCGCAGTCATTAACCTTTCCTCGCGCCTGTGCATTACAGTACTTTGATCTGCCCTCAGCAGGGCAGATCAAAGTGCGCCTGCGCAGGACCACAATGTCGGCTTGTGTGGATGATGTAGATGCATCATCCACACTGGACTGGGAAGAAGGAGGTTGAATATCGCAGCAGAGAGGAGGTTTCGGACGGGAAAGAGAAGGCGCCGCACTGGAGAGCATAAACACCAATCAGACAAGACTGCCCCCTAGGTGAGTATTATAAAAGTGTTTTTTGCATTATACAGAGCGGCCTTGGCTCTTATATACAGTATTCAAGAATGTTGTATAAAAGAACTCAGTGGTATTGGCCTCAGCTTATAGTCCCTAAATCTGGTGACAGGTTCCCATTAAAAAAATCGGAGGAACACAAACTTACAAAATAAATCACCAACATACTTGTGCTTCTAAGGGTGTGATTTATTACGCCCATTATCTGTGCCAGAAACTCTACATTTCTGACCAGCAGAAATGAAAAAGCGATCAGACGGCTAATCCTTATAGTCCACTAGGGGGTCAATTAAAAAAAAAAAAGTTAAAAAATAAGTTTTAAAAAATAAAAAAAAAAATTAAAAACCTAAAAAAAACAATTAAAAGTATAAATCACTCCCCATTTGCCCCACTGAAAATCAAAGGGTTAAAAAAATAAAAAATATACACTTATTTGGAATCGCCGAGTTCATAAATCCCCAATTTATCAAAATATAAAATCAATTAATCTGATAGGTAAACGGCGTAGCGGCAAAAAAAAACCCTTCAAAAGGCCAAACAAGTTTTTTTGGTTGTCGCAAATTTTCAGCAAAATGCAATGAAAGGGGGTCAAAATCGTAGCATCTGCGCAAAAATGCTACCGTTAAAAACATCAGCACGAGGCGCAAGAAATAAGCCATCAAAGTGCCCATATTCCGAATAATGAGAACACTACGAATCACAGAAAATAGCGCAAAAAGTGGACCACTTTTTTTGGGACAAACTTTAAAATATTTTAATCACTTAGATTAAAGTAAACCTATTCATGTTTGGTATCTACGAACTCGTACTGACCTGAAGCATCACACCCACACATCAGTTTTACCATACAATGAACATGGTGAATAACGTACCCCACAAACAGTTGTACAATCGCACTTTTTTGCAACTTTTCAGTACTTGGAAATTTTTTGCAGTTTTCCAGTATAATATATGGTAAAACTCATGGTTTTATTTAAAAGATCAATACGTCCCGCAAAAAACAAGCTCTCACATGGCAAAATTGGCAGAAAAATAAGTTACAGCTTTTGAAAGAAGGGAATCAAAAAACAAACACAGAAAAAACATCCAGGGGTTAGGGGGTTAAAGGTGGGAGTCCGTGAGCACATCAGGGACATTGAGAAAACAAAGACTCTGCATGAGACGGAACACCTAAAATCCCTACCAAAACATTTCCAATTGTACCATGAATCTGACTCAAGCAAATTAATTATAAAGGCCATAGATCAGAGGTTAGAGGTGGTAACCTATTTAAGGCCCTTGCGCAACTTGAGTCACTTTATTTATAGATTGGACACAAGGACTCCTATTGGGCTCAATGAGAGCTTTGGCTGCTTTCTTTAATTGGGTATTTTTATGTGGTGTGAGAATGGGACTGTTTGTGTTAAAATTATTTTTAATAGTTTTTTTATCCATAATTTAGAGATCTGTATTTGCTAAAACCATACCTGAGGTGGTCTGCAAATTTTGAGGTACTTCACGCGACCCGCTCAGTGACTTAGATGTTGACTTTGATTGGGTCTTTTCCCTGAATGAAGTGCCTATGAGAAAATAAGAAAAAAGATTATCTAAGAAAAGTGGAGAACAACATTGTACAACAATTTAATTATAGTTAGGATACAACTAATATTTAATACATTTACTCAATAATTTAGTTTTTTGAATTTCTTGATTTTGCTTGCCTTATGGCATGTCATGTTTAATTTTACATATCATATTTCTGTTTACACAACAATATGAACACTATGCACTTTTTGTTTGTCTATGGATTAGTGATGGACGGACTCATACTGTAAAGGGTGCTTTACACGCTGCGACATCGCTAGCGATATCGTTAGCGATGTAACACGCCAGATCACATACGATCTGCCGAGATCGCACATGTGACCGGCGCTACAAAAATGACCTATGTGCGATCTCAGCAGATCGTATGTGCGATCTGGTGTGTTACATCGCTAACGAGATCGCTAGCGATGTCGCAGCATGTAAAGCACCCTTAAAAGACAGCTTTCAATCTAGATGCACATGCTGTCTACATCTAGATTGGTGTAAAAATAAATTTAAAAAAATGGCGTAGGGTCGTCCCAACAAGGACAAGGCATACAGCTGCAGGCTGCAGTCCCCAACTTTGCACGTTATCTTGGCTGTGTATCAAAATTAAAGGAACCGCATGCGCTTTTAAAAATAAAAAATATTTAAATAAATATTTTTTAAAAAAAATGTTCTGCGGTCCTTTCCCCGCCCATTTTGATACCCAGTCATGATTAACCGACAGCTTGGAGCTGGTATTCTCAGGATGGGTCGGTCCATGGTTATTGTGCCCCCCCGCAAGCCTAAAAAAAGAAGTCCGCAGCCATCCAGGACTGTCACATCCATTAGATGTGACAATCCCGACACTTTACCCAACTCTTTCCGAATGCCCTGGTGCAGTAGCAATTGGGGCAATAAGGGGATAATAACAGCAGTCATTAACCTTCCCTCACACCTACGTATTACAGTACTTTGATCTGCCTCAGTAGGGCAGATCAAAGTGCGCCTGGGCAGGACCGCAATGTCGTCTTTTTTGGATGATGTAGACGCGTCATCAAAACTGGGCTTGGAAGAAGGACAGAGATCGCAGCAGAGAGCAGGCGTCGGACCGGAGAAAGGAAGTGCCGGGCTTGGACAGCAGCGACACCCATCAGACCAGACCGCCCCCCCCTCCCTCCAGTTATTAAAAAAATATTTTTTACATTATACAGCACTCTCTGGGCTCTTATATACAGTATTGTGGAATGCTGCAAAAAAGGACTCAGTGGTAGTGTCCAAATCTGGTGACAGGTTACCTTTAAAAAAAATCAGAAGGAACACAAACTTACAAAAAAATCACCAACATACTTGTGCTTCTAAGGGCGTGATATATTACTCCCAGTGTCCATGCCAGAAAGTCTACATAGGGATGACCACAAGGGATTTACAGGTGGGAGTCCGTGAGCACATCAGGGACATTGAGAAAACAAAGACTCTACATGAGATGGAACACCTAAAAACCCTACCAAAACATTTCCAATTGTACCATAAATCTGACTCAAGCAAATTAATTATAAAGGCCATAGATCAGAGGTTAGAGGTGGTAACCTATTTAAGGCCCTTGCGCAACTTGAGTCACTGAATTTATAGATTGGACACAAGGACTCCAATTGGGCTCAATGAGAGCTTTGGCCCTTTAATTGGGTATTTTTATGTGGTGTGAGAATGGGACTGTTTGCGTTAGAATTATTTTTTAATATTTTTTTTTATCCATAATTTAGAGATCTTTATATGCTAAAACCATACCTGTGGTGGTCTGCAAATTTAACGCAATGCTAGTCTCTCATATAGGCCCTTTGGAAAAATAATTGCTCATCCCTGATCCATGCTCTTTTATGATTTTATTGTTAATGTTAGAACATTTTTACATGTACCTTTTCCAAAATCTATAAAACAAATTGTGAATAAAATATAAAGTCACAGATGTAATCATACCAGATGTAGAAGAATCCGAAGGAAACACCTCACTGCAGATTAAAAAAAAAAGAAAAACACAACACATTACTACATGCATGTAAAACTTATCAACTACAATAAAAAAACTTTCACAGAACTGCTTTCACATACAGCACTCGTATTTTTGATGTTCTATGGGGCTATGCACATGTCTGATTTTTTTTCCTCATAACGAGTGGTCAGCATGGAAAAAAAAAAAAAAAAAAATCGGTGACATGTCAGATTTTGATCCAAGTGTGGGATCAAAATAGGCAATGTAAGGCCTATTTTAGACATCAGTGATTCTGGTACGTATGTGCTAGTGTTTATACGTACCAGAAATATGGGCATACGCAGACCCATTATAATCAATTAGTCTGCGCACACATCAGTGATTTCTCACTGACCGTGTCTCCGTGCGGTGTACACGCATGTCTGTGATTGCCGCAAGGAGACATGTCCGTTTTTCTGGCATCACTGATGTTCCACGGACCACACAGTGGTATGATCTGTGAAACACGTACCAGAAAAACATGGACATTGAAAATAAAAAACATTTTCAACTCACCTTCTCCAGCGACGCTGTGTTCAGCCTGTGCTTTCAGCTTTTTCCTGGCTGTCTCATTATGGTATGCATATTCATTTATGCAGCCAGAGACGGACCCAGAAGAAGCTGCAGAAACTAGAGACAGTGGCAGGCAGATGCTACAGAGCTGGAGACTTCAGCACCATGGACAGCAGCAACAGGACAGGTGAGTATATCTCCATGTGCAATCACGGATGACGGAGCACGGATCACGGATTGCACACGGACAACCCACGTTGAATGCATCACCGAACACCGAACATGGAGGGACATATGCGTTTTTTACATGTCAGTGAAAAACATCCGTGATTTTCACTGACGTGTGAAACAGGCCTAAGTCTGTGTGTCCGTGGCAATAATCAGAACTGCATTTTGATGACATCTGACCGATTTTCGCGGTCTGGCAGAATGTAAAACATGGAGATTTTTTTCCTCTCCAACTCTGAGGAAAAACTGATGCAACCCTGTTCATACTCATTGGACTGGTTTTCTCGAATGTGGAGAAAACAATGGCGTAAACCTCCCCTTTTTGTAAGTTGTGGGCGCTCAGTAACTGCTTTTACTGAAGTCTGTCTTCTTCCCTATAATTTGTGTAGGTTTCTAGAGCAATTATAACACGTTTTTCCTACCATGGTTAGTCATTTTTACATTTTAATTTAGTTTAGAAATGTACTGGACAATTATTGTAGGCATTATTTTATTACCGATATTTTCCTACTGCTCTATAGATATACTGTTACAGCAGGTCAGTTGCAGGAGTTCAATAACGGTCTTTATTAACATTCAATTACAGCATTATACACTTTAATGTTCTTATATATTTTTCAGTTCTCTTCCTTTCTTCTAATTTTTTTCTTCTTTTATTTTTCGTTTACTATATAAACACATCTGAATAAAATTTGGTTACACAACACACGTGAAAACGCTACAAACACACAAAGAAGCCATGAAAAAAAAAGTGCCATTCATCCCAAACAGTGTATTCAGCTGAGGCACACGCATGCATCTGACAGAGTGAGGGAGAGGATTCAATATTCCTCTGTGTTTCCACCTCCTCTTCTAACTCCTCTAGTGAGAATGAACCCCCACCTAGACGCCCCCGGACTTCCGATGAGGAATGCCGACAGATAGTGATCCCCAATGGTCCTCACACCCTGGCAATTAGGAGTCTCTGATTCCCGGTTTTGTGGCTTCATCAGGAATCCAATTTGATACTGCAGGCCTCATAGAAAGAGACTATTTTAGCTCGTTCACCACTCAAGCCCGTTTCCACCAGTTTATAACCTTTTACATGCTTCACAGGAAAATAAAAAAAAGCAATATGGAAGGAAAAAATGAATCTAACTTTTTCGCAAAAAATGTTACTATAGCCCACAAATTACTCTAATGGACACACCAATTCTTGGGCGGTTGCGGGCTGCTATTTTTATCCTGAGGGGGCCCAATAACCATGGAACTCCCCTGCCTGAGAATACTAGCTACTTTATCTTGGCTGTCAGAGTTATAGGGTATTGGTGTGCACTCAGCTAGAGTATGGTTTCATTAGAGGTGCTAGTGTGGGGTCAATAGTCCCAGAACATATTATATAATAGACACTGCACTCTCTTGTTGATAAAATGAAGACAAAAAGTTTTTTTCTTTGCAAAAAAGTGATTATTTATTTGATGGCGACAAAAGATGGTGGACGTTTCGGCCCAACGGCCTTTATCATGTATAGTCGCTGTGAAGTGAGAAATAAAGAAATCAATATTTACATATATTACATAATATACAACTATATTATCTTGGCTGGGTATCAAAATTGGGGGAAATGTCACAACGATTTTTTCAATTTATTTATTTAAATAATTCAAAAACGCATGGTGTTCCTCATATTATCATATACTGCCAAGATAACGCACACAGCTGGGTGCTGCAGCATGTAGCCATCTGCTTTATTTGTGCCGTGTATGAAAATATGAGGAACCATACATCATTTTTTTACAATTATTTACTTATTTTTAGTCCACGTTAGGGACCCAGACAGATAGTGTGATGGCAACCAATCACAGACGCTGGCACAGAGAGTGGGTGGGGGTAGCAGGACTGCAACAAATCACCAACACTGTTACAGAGAGTGGGCGGGGGAAACAGTGCATATTCATGAACTTTAATGATCGGACCAGAAGTAGTGTGACAGCAATGGATAAACTCGCTAAGCATAATTCTACTGCTTTAATGACTACAAGTCATTTTTTCCACTGCGCCTCCCATAATGCCAGAGTCGCGGGCGGGGGCCAGTCCTCCGTCCCGGGGGCTGCTCGGGGGGATCACGCTCGGGTCCGGTACCTTCTCTTTGGTGGCTCGAGAGGAGCCGGACCCGGGGCTCGAGCAGCGCTCCTCGCCCACGAGGGTGGGGATGGGTGCCCCGAGGCCTGGTGAGATAGTGCCGGGAGTGATGGCGCAGGTTGGACTGGGGGATGGTGGGCGGTACTCACTGTCACCTTGAGAATAACACACACAGAGTTTGTATTTATCCAGGAACTGCCGGTGAACGTAGGTCCTCGGCGGGTGTTATTCGGATCCCACCTGCAGTACAGCAAGGTCCTCCCTCTCCTTCTCTGTTCTCCTCCTCGGCCGGGAACGGGGAGCCCACTCCCCGGCGGTGATCCGGGCCCTCTCTCGGTATCGGCGGGCCACTACCCTGTCCCGATCACCTCAGGTCCCTTCCTCACGCACAGCCTGTCCCGGCACTCCTGGAGCACACTTTACTATCGGGGTCTTCACCTCTCTTTTAGCAGCATCCCGAGAGCTACAACTCCCGACTGCTCTCCTCTCCCTACTACATCTCACTCCCTAAAACTCCTCCCCTTCTGTTCTTATCAGTACACTGGGGGGAAGGGTGCGGTTGCCTTGCTATACCAGTGGGATCAGGTTACCAAGGAGGATTAACCCTGTGACTACCTGGTTTTGCCAGGGCGTCACACCAGTAGCAAAGATGGCTGTGGTATTACTGTGATTGGGAAGCAAACATCGCATGAATAGAGGCTGAAAATCAGTCAACAAATATGCGGGGAGGAGACTCGAAAATCACGAGGCAAGGAGAAAAATACAAAAATAATCAATATGGTCTAAGATTACCCAAAATGTATGATACAAATAGCAGGGCAATACTAATATGTGGGTGCCAAAAACAAAGTAAAATATAACTTTTATTAATGAATAATAAGCACACTGACAGACAAACAAATAAGCTGTAATGAAACAGGCAGTGTCCCAAAGAGAAAAAACCAAAGGGAAAAAAATCTAATTAAATATTTAAGATGTCCATCTAGGATATAGGAGGGGGGTAACAGTCGTATCTTTATCACAACCAAATCCCATAGAAACTCCCAACAGAGAGGACAATAACAACCATAGGGATGATATGCACAATAAGCAGTAAGAGAAAAAGGTCACCATAAAGTAGAGGGGGAGTTCAAATATTATTACCACACCATACTCTCCTTGGTGGCAACCCTTTGACTTCAGTCATCAAAGCTCCTGGACCTCCCGACACAATTTGTTACACTCATCAGGGGAGAGACAGTAGCCAGTAGAGCAGTTAGATCTTACTCATGAATAATGCTGGGCAAATACAGAAACATCCGGGCGGTGTATTTTATTAACCATAGGATACATTCTATGTGTATAGCTCTTCATTTGGCCTTATCATTTTTATAGGGACATGTTCTCACTCATACATTGTTCCTGCCTACAGACTGCCTTTATTCAGGCTTTGAGCGGGATGGGTTGTTTAGGCCTTGTGCGCACTAGGCGTTTTTGCTGCGTTTTTAGCGGCGATTTTTACCGCGTTTTTGTGCTGAAAACGCAGTGACATTGCTTCCCCAGCAATGTCTATGGGTTTTCAGAAATGCTGTCCGCACACAGCGTTTTTTTGTAGCTGCGTTTTTGTGGTGACCACAAAAATGCAGCATGTCAATTATTTCTGCGTTTTTCACTGCGTTTTTCACCCATTGAGTTCAATGAGATGTTCAACAACGCAATGAAAAACGCATATAGCTGCGTTTCTATGACTAAAACGCAGCTATAAACGCAAGGGGTGGGCAGTAAAGTGACGTGTAGAGGAAGAGGATTCCTTCTGTTGGTAAACACAGAAGCATGAATCCTCCCGGTACCATCACCGCTGCATCCACAACCCGCCCGGTGCCATGTCAGCTCCGTGCGGCGCCATGTCTGGGCGGGAGGTGGAGGCAGCGGCGAAAACAAAAGTGAACAGTAGAAAAAAAAAATGTCATATATACTCACCTGTCTGCAGGGTCCCGGTGCCATGCCCGCTCCCAGCTCCTGTCCCGGTACCGCCGCTTTGGCTGTGTGCAGTCTCCCCGGGGCACGTACGAAGCTTGCAGGACCTGGCGGTGGATCACTTGATGCAGTCACCTGACGCATCAGCTGATCGTAATTCTCGCGGTGTCGCCGGCTTTTTCGCGCCCGGCCGGCTATCAGCTGATCCTGCCGTCAGGAGACTTCATCAGCTGATTACCGGCAGCTCCTGCAGCGATGGGACAGGATCAGACTCTCATCCGATAGCTCCAGGAGCTGCCGGTAATCAGCACAGACGTGAGTATTTATTTATTTTTTATTTTTTTTTATACTTCAGCTGATTGTATAATTGGCTTTTATACAATCAGCTGATGTGTGATGTGATTCACGTCCTTTAACCTGACACATCATCTGATCGCTTTGCCTTCCAGCAAACCGATCAGATGATATTGGATCCGGATTGGACGGCGAGGGACCCTTGACCCAGGATTACTGCGGAGGGGGGGGGGGGGTCTTTATTTCAATAAAGATGGAGTCACTAATTGTGTTGTGTTTTATTTCTAATAAAAATATTTTTCTGTGTTGTGTTTTGTTTATTTTTTATCTTTACTAGAAATTCATGGTGGCCATGTCTAATATTGGCGTGACACCATGAATTTCGGGCTTAGGGCCAGCTGATAATATACAGCTAGCCCTAACTCCATTATTACCCAGCGAGCCACAGTCACCAGGGTAGCTGGAAGAGTTGGATACAGCGCCAGAAGATGTCGCTTCTATGAAAGCGCCATTTTCTGGGGCGGCTGCGGACTGCAATTCGCAGCGGGGGTGCCCAGAAAGCTTGGGCACTCTGCACTGCGGATTCCAATCCCCAGCTGCCTAGTTGTACCTGGCTGGACTCAAAAATTGGGCGAAGCCTATGTCATTTTTTTTAAATTATTTCTTGAAATTCATGAAATAAAAAAAAAAAAAGGGCTTCCCTATATTTTTGATTCCCAGCCGGGTACAAATAGGCAGCTGGGGATTGGGGGCAGCCTGTACCTGCCTGCTGTACCTGGCTAGCATACAAAAATATAGCGAAACCCATGTCATTTTTTTTTTCTTTTTGGGCAAAAAACTCCTGCATACAGTCCTGGATGGAGGATGCTGAGCCTTGTAGTTCTGCAGCTGCTGTCTGCTCTCCTGCATACACTAGTTCTGCAGCTGTCTGCTCTCCTCCATACAATGAACATTTTGAAGAAGGAAATGACATCAGACCTTTTTTTTTTTCTTTTCATCAACCATCTTTAATGGCATTGTGCACTGATTAAAAACGCAGTGAGCAAAAACGCAGCAAAAATCGCACCACATCGCGGTAAAAACGCATGCGTTTTTGTCGCGTTTTTTTAGCTGCGGGTGCGTTTTTTGAGACAAAAGCGCACAAAAAAACGCAGCGTGAAAAAAACGCCTAGTGCGCACATACCCTTAGGCTACACTCATGAACGTGTTTTTCTCTGCTATGTGTGCTTTGAATTAAGCTATATCTCCCCCTGAATTCTTTTGGGAGGTTTATGACCGCATAATAACAGTTTATTGATTAATAACTGTAATTGGTTCCCCCCCCCCCCCCCCCCGGTTATTTCTCCTATGAGAATTCACTTTGTGACACTGCATGTTTCATTACAGCTTATTTGTTTGTCTGTCAGTGTGCTTTTTATTGTTAGTCATTAATAAAAGTTATATTTTACTTTTTGGCAGACACATATCAGTATTGCCCTGCTAAGGACCAAAATACTCAACGAGAAACGAATAACATGAACACTGTACTATTCGTGCGAGTAACAAAAATCGCTCATCACTAATTATAACTAATGTACTCAATGAGTCCATTAGAGAATTTTAGATCTAAAAGCACAATCTATTTAGTTTCTATCTTTAGAAACGATTTTTTTTAATGTCTCCTCCACAGATATAAACATTTATGTCGTCTGTTCCCCCAATATGGAAACTTTTGAGATTACAATGATGGAAGTCATGAAAATGTAGTGGAATTGGATGCCATTTATCACTGTTTTTATATTTTTAACATGTTCAAGGGCACAGACTTTTAGCTATTGAGTCGGTATGCCTACATGGGCAAGGTTGCAGGGAGAGGTTGCTAAGTAGATGACTGACGTGGCATTGCAAGTAAGATTATGCACAATTCTATATCTTTTCAAACCTTTTGAGTCAGAAAAAGAGAATGTCCTGAACATGTATAAGGTGGGCCATAAGTATGGATGCATACACTCTGATAAAAAAAAAAAAGTTGAATTAAAAATGGCTGCTTTGCAGATGGCCACCATGGGCATGACCCGGCCTCAAATGTTTTGCCCCTCCCATGTACTAATAAGCCACAAACGGTAAGGTGATATCATCAGGGTGTATCCATATTTATGGCCCACCCTTTATTTACATTCAGAACAATTACTGCATGCCAGCGGCTGGCTGCCAAATTTTGGCATGGGGGGAAAGTACACAGGAGTGGCCCATGAATAGCAACCCATTCTTAATAGGAATCTGTCATTAGGTTTTACTGATATATAAAGTACAGCCACCGCCTTTAAGACTTCTTTTACAGTAATCTAGTAAGCTGCATGTATTTCCCCAAGCCCCTCTGCATAGTACAGAAAAAGAGCTTTTATTATACCCACCGCCATTGCGGTACGGTCCGATGGGCATCTCTGGTCTTGATCCAGTGCAGCTTCTTCTTACAATCGCCATCGCCATTAGGCTGAGGAAAGTATTGCAGTGTGCATGTGGCGGCTTTATTTCTGGGTAATCAGCACTCTTTAGCCTTACCCAGCCCTTGCCAGATCAAAGAGAAGTATGCCTGTGCAGGAGCGAGGTCGGGAAACACATGTGGATGACGTAGGACACATCCGCTACACAACGCAGGGAAAGGCAATGGCTCTTGTAGGAAGAAAAAAGGCTCCAGATCAAGACCAGAGGTCCCCATCGGACTTGGTCGCCAGCTGTGGATATAAAAAAAAGCCCTTATTTGTGCTATGCTTGGGGTCATACACGCAGCTTACTATAATGCTGTAAAAGCAAATTTAAAAGTAGTGGCCGTACTTTATATTAGGAAAAACCTTGTGACAGGTTTATGTTCAGCTGCTTCATAGGCTGTGTTCACTCAGCCATATTGTCTGTGAGTACGGCCTGTGGAAAAAACTGACAGCACTTGGACCGGTTCCTATGAGCTCTTGCACTTCTCAGGTGTCATACATGGGTACGTATTACAAACTTTAAGCCAGATATACGCTTTCAAATATGTAGTAAAGCAATGTACACTGTTCTTTTCTACACTCCTCAAAAAAACATATTTTTGTGTCGTGGTCACGGGCGGCCTAGCCTGCCTCCGTTGCCCCGTGGCGTACAGAAAATGGCAGAGAAGAGATGATGGAGGTAGTTGTGAGGTGGTTGTCGTGACGCCACCTGGGGTATGCGGTCAGGGAATGGGCCGCCGCTGCTGTCGGTGTCCTCCGGGGCAGATGGCAGTAGCAGCCAGGGATGGGATTGCTCTCCACAGGTAGAACGGGCCCCAGGGAGGATGATGAGGGGAGTAGTAATGGCAGCAGGGAGTGGCAGTACGGGTAATAAAGAGTCCAAGTCTATAGTTGCGGTTCCAGGTTGTTTACTCACTTGTACGATGCCGCTCACTCAGGTAACTTCCTATGATGGGCTCCATCTAACCCAAATCCCTTTAGAGATCAGTCGGGTTTGGTGTTCAGTGGGTTTCTCCTTGTAATGCCTGTCTGTAGATCCCCTGGCTTGAACCTACGAGGGGACCCTGGATTTCACGAGATGTACTCTTGTCCCTATCTGCAGGTGCTGCGGTTCCGATGTGGGGTCCGGCTTGAAGCGAGGCTCCGGATCCTTTATGGCATTGTGCTCAGGCGCTATGTGGCCAGGGAAGATTGACACTTTCCCCATCCGGGCATATTCTGGAAATCCAATGTGAAGTATGATCTTTCCTAGGGTCCTGCCACCCTGTGTGGTGTCGACTCCGTAGGGAGCAAGTTCACTCTCCCTATGGCAACCGTGTGAGCTCTCTCCTCCTTCCCACCGGAGCACCTGTAAGATGCAACTGCTCCCATCCTCTCCTGCTGGAGAACTCTCTAACTGTTCTGTTGGCTCCTGACTCACCCTACTAGCTGCACCTCACCCCTCCCAGGTCCTAAGCTAGTGGGACTGGAGCCCCAGTTGAGGGCATCCTGTAAATGCCACTCTGTCGGCGACCCCTTTATCAACCGACCCTAGTTTAGTCCCCAGTAGGAACAGGGCAACCTAGTGTGTAATGTGGTGAAACCTGGACTGACCTCCTCAGGAGGTAATGGCAGATACTATAACAGCTTTTAAAAAAGGGCTGGATGATTTCCTCAGTACACACAACATTGTTGGTTACAAGTGACTTAGGGACAAAATGTCGAATTGGTGGAGGAAGGTTGAACTGGATGGACCTAGGTCTTTTGTCAACCTATGTAACTATGTAAAAGGGAACGGGGTTTAGCATTACACCCAATGTTAGGTGCCATATTCTGTGGCGACTGAAGCCTCAGGGGCGCCACACATACGTCTATGAATATTTTTTGTGTATTTTTTCAGATACTTGATCAACCAAGTCACCAATGTAAACTTCAACTCCACATCAACAAATAGTGGTTATAGTATATGATGTACCAGTCACTTATCCTGTGTATATCATATGATGTCCAGATATTCTACCAGTCACATGTTAATTGTATATAACATGAGATATCTGTACATACAGTATATTACATAGAGTTTACAGAATAATACATTTCTAGCATATATACAGGGCTGAAATAAGTATTGAACATGTAACTGATTTTAGTAAATGCCATTGAAATGAATTTCTTACCAGATGTCGGTAACAACCCATCCAATCCACACAGGCAAATAAATCAAACCACCGATGTCCATAACTTAAGTGATTTGTAACGAAATAGAGAAAAAGTATTGCACACACTTACTGAAATTTAATTAATATTTTGCACAAAAGCCTTTGTTTGTGATGAAGCTTCAAGACACTTGCTGCCATATGCTGAAAAATACCCTCACACCATGATGTTCCCATCTCAAAACTTCACTGTTGGTATGTGTTGTTTTTTTTTTATTATTTGCTTCCAAAGTGTTCAATTTTTGTCTCATCTGACCAGACTATGTTCGCCCATTATTTCACAGACTTGTCTAAATGTTGTTGAGCAAACTTTAAACATGCTTGAATATACACTTTGGTCAAAAATTGAGTCTTTCGTGGTGAGCGTGCATACAGGCCATGGAGGGGGGTGTATTGCGTATTGTTTTCTTTGCAATAAGGCTGTGTGCGCACGTGTGCAATTTTCCTGCATTTTGGCTGCGTTTAAAACTGCAGCGCCTCAATGACAAAATGCATGCGTTGTGCTTCCCCAGCAAACTCTATGAGAAGTCTGCAAATTTCCAAACGCACGTTGCTTTTTTTTAGACAGCATTTTGGATGCCAAATATTTGACAAAATCGAAGCAACATGTCACTTATTTTGTGCATTTTGGTTGCATTTTTCACCCATTGAAATGAAGAGGTGTGTCAAAACGCAACCAAAACGTTTAGCTGTGCACTTGCACTGCATTTTTGTTGCATTCTGCATGCTTTTTTCACAAACAAAACAGGTTTTTCGGTCTCTCTCTCTGTCGATGTCGGTCTCACTCTCTCTGTCTGTCGGTTGGTCTCTCCCTCGCTCTGTCGGTCGGTTGGTTTCTCCCTCTCACGCCCTCTCTCATACTCACCGATCACTGGCGTGGCGTGGGGCTGCACAGCTGTCACACTGCTCCAGCGTCTTCTCCTGCTTTTGAAAATGCCGGCCGCTCATTATTCCACCTCATACTCACTGCCTCACCCGCACACCGGCGCCTATGATTGGTTGCAGTCAGAAGAGCCCCTACGCTGAGTGACAGCTGTCTCACTGCAACCAATCACAGCCGCCAGTGGGCGGGTCTATATTGTGCAGTAAAATATATAAATAAAAAATTTAAAAATATGGCGTGCAGTCCCCCCTAATTTTGATACCAGTCAAGGTAAAGCCACATGGCTGAGGGCTGGTATATTCAGGATGGGGAGCCCCACGCTATGTGGCGCACCAAGCCTAAAAATATTAGCCAACAGCCGCCCGAAATGCCGCGTCCATTAGATGTGACAGTCCAGGGACTCTACCCGGCTCATTCCCATTGCCCTGGTGCGGTGGCAATCGGGGTAATAAGGAGTTAATGGCAGCCCATAGCTGCCACAAAGTCCTAGCTTAGTGATGGCAGGTGTCTATGAGACACCCCCCATCACGAAACTGTAGTGAAATATATAAACACAAACACCGAAAAATCCTTTATTTGAAATAAAAGACGAAAAAAACACCCTCTTTCACCACTTTAATAATCCCCAAACACTCCTCCAGGTCTGACGTAATTTACACGAGATCCCACAACGTTTCAGCTCTGCTACATCGGAAGCTGACAGGAGCGGCTGTAGAGCACGACCGCTCTCCGTGAGCTTCACGGAGCAACTGAAGTGAGTCACGCTGTCAGCGGTGACGTCGCTCAGGTTCCCCGCGGCCGCAGCTGGATCCTCCAACTGTCTCAGGTGGAGGACTTCAGCTGTGGCCGCAGGTAACCTGAGTGACAGCACCATTGATTGTGCGGCTCACTTCAGTCACTCAGGTGATTTGCAATCACAGGTGAGTCCTTCACTTGTGATCACAAATGAGGCCGCGACATAGAGAGCCGCGTGATGACAGTGAACTCGGGTGAAGATCTTATGTCACTGCTGCGGACCCCTGTGTTCTGGCACTGACCTCAGAGGTTCATCTGAGTTCATTACAGCACACAGAGATAGAAGATGGGCTCAAGAGCAATTGGTGGAACAAGCCACTAATTTGAAGGACGTTGTGCAGGAGAAAGGGGGATCTGCTGAAAAATATTATGCCAGGCTCCAACGAGTCTCTCGGATCTCGGGTTCACTACGACCAATAAGTCACAAGCCAACCTCCTAATCACCACCTTTTTTGAAGGTCTGCAAACAGACCTTAAGGACATGGTAATGTCCACTCGACCCGAGATCATAAATCCTCCTGCCAAAGATGCTATCCTGGTTGTTAAAAGCTTCCAGAGAAGCCTGGTAAAACATCCAGCCCCGAAATTTAAATAGAATACCCCAGCACTGGTGTATACTAACACACCAGCGCAGCCCTTACCACAGCCCATGCCCCAACAGGGCCCAAACCCTGTCTATGTACCTTCAAACCACAGTGTCAACAAGAATACTGCCCTATGCAGCAGCAGCCATAATACTTTCAGCCACAGCATATTCAGCCACAACATAACCTTGTTATGACAATAATCAACGTGGCCATCAAAACCAATGTCTTATCTGTTGGCGTTGTGGCCAGCCCGGTCACTTCCAGAGAAGGTGCCGTACCCTAAAAGAGTGTGGCCGGGTACCCTCAAAACCATAACCAAAACCTGCAGCACATAAATGCACAATGAAGGTGTGGCCAATCAAATTCTGTCGTGATGGTCAGTTCAAATCAGGGTTTTTCTACATCTGTAACTTTAGATGTCACAGGGACCTCTATTAAATTCATGGTGGAGACTAGGGCGGTCAATTCTATTGTTAAAATATTTGATATACCACCTGATCACACCCTGCCCCTTTCTGATGATGTCCTTACCCTAGTGGGCGTAGATGGATTACCCACTACGCATACATTGACCGGTACCGGATGGATCTTTCCCTGTAATTCACAACCAGTTCGTGTTGTCAAAAAATCTTTCGAGTCAATTTATTAAAATTTGATTTGTTGAATAAATTAAAGGTCGCTATAAATTAAGATGGAGAAGGAGGTATTACTCTCACCCTGACTAAAGTAAGTTTCCCAGAAGGGTGTGAGGAGACTTGCCTCCTACGGGTACTTCTTACTGTGATGCTCTCTATGCCATGTGCTGATGAATCTGATGTAGACCATTATGGTCAAAAGGGCCTAATGATGTGGGTAAACTCCCTGTAGATCTAGTAATGATCTATCTGAAGCCAGGTGTGCCTTTTTCCTGGAGTATCACAGTATCCCTTTAAATCAGTCCAAGAAGCGGGTCTCCAAGGCCAAGTTGACACTGCAGCGAGACGTGAGAGTGACAGGGAAAGGTGGGGGCTAAGTCAGCTCCTAAGAAAAAAACTGACGAAGAAGAGAAAAAGGAAAATAAAATGGTTTCAGCAGAGATTTGCAAGGCTGCATGTGTTTCACTTTTTACTGATGAGTGTTTCTTGGCTGGTTGGGTGGGTTTTGTTTAACCCTTAGAGTTCAGGATTTCACCAGATATTATTAATAGTATCCTGCTAATATCTAAATAATTAAATTAACTTTGCAGGGAAAATTAGATTTTTTGAAATATGCAAATTAGGGTTTTTTTGTTTTTATGGTCATCTTTTTGTTTTGTGTTTCTGCATACAAATTGCCAGTATTAATTAGTTTTCTTTTCTTTTACAGATACAGAATATATATGAATCGTGTTGTCTATTGTAAGGTTTCAAAATTTTCCAGCAGTAGAAGGCACAGCAGACATATTGGATAGATGATCTAATGCATATTTCTTTAGTTTTTGTTTTTATAGATGGACAGACATATTGGATAGATGATCTAATGCATATTTCTTTTTTTTGTTTTTATAGATGGAACAAGATGCTGGTCGATTCTACACTGGAAATATCACGGTTTACACAACATGAGGTAGTGTACATTTGAACCACTCCCTCCCCTTCTATCGGTACAGGAGGAAGTGACATATTAATCCCCTCTCTAGTGGGTGAAGCAGAGGTAGGTAAGATAGTCAAAATGTGTATGTAGGATGTAGATCTTTCCTGTTGTCAAATGAGCTAGGTATGCTGTAGATAAAGTCTAAATCTGAGCTGATGGAATCGGATGGAGATCCCCGCACAGGTGCAGCTGACCAAGAAGCAGTGAACGGGCCTAGAGTTGAGGAGTCCTTTACCAATGCATATGGACCATACCTCGGTGGCACCTGTCACGTCAGTGACTTCTGCTACTCCTTGTGTTCTTAAATCCCTACAGGAACAAGCGAATCAACAAGGAATGGAGTGCGAGATGCAGGGAGCCAGCTGACTGAGGAAGGTCTGTGGATAAAGGGCGGTAAGCTTTCTCTGCCATGAGATCTCTTCTCAATGATGGCCCAGGTAACATGGACTAAAATCTGTGAAAGACGAATATCAGTGTGTGCTTTGGTGATGCCAGGGTTCAGTACCCAGGTGGGCAGACTCACCCGGTCTTGTAAAACACGTTCTTAAAACAATGAGACAAAACTGAAAAGAGTTCACAGAAGCACCCTGCACCTGCTCTACCCATTTTTAGAGACCGCAAACTGATTATAGATGTATATCATGAGCACGTTGTATGCAAGTCTGTGCGTGTTGTGTAGATTTCTTTCCAGGTTTGGTCAGAGGCATTCCAGTGCAGAAAGCAACATCATTGCTGAAAATCCACATAATGCAAGTGGTATGTAAAAAAAAACACAAAAAACAAACAGGTCTCTATGTAAAATGATTTTTTTGGTTTAACACAAGGCACGTACAATTTTCATATGATTGACTAAATAGTGAAATAAACAAGTGTATTTTCTAATTCCAGATCCTAAATCAGGGTTTGTAGTATATGGTTTTCAGTCAGGACACTGATTAATCCTAAAGGGACAAGCGAGAAAGAGTCATGAGTCAAGATTAGATGAGTTGATCCAGCTTGTCCCCACCATAGAAATTTCGATGAAGCTCAATGGCAGGACAACATGGATTCACGCCTCACATTACAGAAGGGTCGATCCACCGGAGCTGCACTGAGCATCCTGCTCATTCTGTATAATTGAGTATTTTTCAATAAACGAGTCCAGTCTATGACATTGGCTCATACGGTGAACACGTTTTGTGTGATCATTGTCTGATTCAGTAATATCTGCACAGATACAGTCATATGAAAAAGTTTGGGCACCCCTATTAATGTTAACCTTTTTTCTTTATAACAATTTGGGTTTTTGCAACAGCTATTTCAGTTTCATATATCTAATAAATGATGGACTCAGTAATATTTCTGGATTGAAATGAGGTTTATTGTACTAACAGAAAATGTGCAATCTGCATTCAAACAAAATTTGACAGGTGCATAAGTATCGGCACCCTTATCAATTTCTTGATTTGAACACTCCTAACTACTTTTTACTGGCTTACTGAGGCACTAAATTGGTTTTGTAACTTCATTGAGCTTTGAACTTCATAGGCAGGTGTATTCAATCATGAGAAAAGGTATTTAAGGTGGCCACTTGCAAGTTGGTCTCCTATTTGAATCTCCTATGAAGAGTGGCATCATGGGATCCTCAAAACAACTCTCAAATGATCTGAAAACAAAGATTATTCAACATAGTTGTTCAGGGGAAGGATACAAAAAGTTGTCTCAGAGATTTAAACTGTCAGTTTCCACTGTGAGGAACATAGTAAGGAAATGGAAGAACACAGGTACAGTTCTTGTTAAGCCCAGAAGTGGCAGGCCAAGAAAAATATCAGAAAGGCAGAGAAGAAGAATGGTGAGAACAGTCAAGGACAATCCACAGACCAGCTCCAAAGACCTGCAACATCATCTTGCTGCAGATGGTGTCACTGTGCATTGGTCAACAATACAGCACACTTTGCACAAGGAGAAGGTGTATGGGAGAGTGATGCGAAATAAGCCGTTTCTGCAAGCACGCCACAAACAGAGTCGCCGGAGGTATGCAAAAGCACATTTGGACAAGCCAGTTACATTTTGGAAGAAGGTCCTGTGGACTGATGAAACAAAGATTGAGTTGTTTGGTCATACAAAAAGGCGTTATGAATGGAGGCAAAAAAACACGGCATTCCAAGAAAAGCACTTGCTACCCACAGTAAAATTTGGTGGAGGTACCATCATGCTTTGGGGCTGTGTGGCAAATGCCAACACCGGGAATCTTGTTAAAGTTGAGGGTCGCATGGATTCAACTCAGTATCAGCAGATTCTTGATGAATAGTGACGACGTTGCAGTTACGCAGGGGGTGGATATTTCAGCAAGACAATGATCCAAAACACCAATCCAAATCTACTCAGGCATTCATGCAGAGGAACAATTACAATGTTGTGGAATGGCCATCCCAGTCCCCAGACCTGAAAATCATTGAACATCTGTGGGTTGATTTGAAGCGGGCTGTCCATGCTTGGCGACCATCAAACTTAACTGAACTGGAATTGTTTTGTAAACAGGAATGGTCAAAAATATCTTCATCCAGGAACTCATTAAAAAGCTACAGGAAGCGACTAGAGGCTGTGATTTTTGCAAAAGGAAGATCTCCAAAATATTAATGTCACTTTTATGTTGAGGTGCCCATACTTATGCACCTGTCAAATTTTGTTTAAATGCAGATTGCACATTTTCTGTTAGTACAATAAACCTCATTTCAATCCAGAAATCTTACTGAGTCCATCATTTATTAGATATATAAAACTGAACTAGGTGTTGCAGAAACCCAAATTGTTATAAAGAAAAAAGGTTAACATTACTAGGGGTGCCCAAACTTTTTCATATGACTGTATATAGCTAATTCGATCCATGCCTCTGATACTCTGAATGAAGATACCATTAGCTATCTTCACCTAAATTTCTCCTTTGACACTGCCAGAGGGTGCATTTTGTTTGTACAATTACAGAATGCAGCGTGCGCACATACCCTAATGCTACCTGCTTATTCCAGGTCTTTCTCTAGCTCTCCACAGTTAGTCCTTTGCTCTTGGTCACCTCTTCTGATAATTTTTTTCACTCCTCTGTCTGAAATCTTGAGACAAGCACCTAGGTGTAGCCGGTTTATGGTGAAATGTTCTTCTTTTCAATTCTAGATTATGGCCCCAAAAGTGCTGACTGGAATTTTTTGTAGTTTAGAAATCTTCTGTATCCAATGCCATCAGTATGTTTTGCACAAGAAAGCTGCAAAAGTCGTGAGACAGCCCATTGATTTTACCCATCAGGCAACGTTTCTTGTATGGCACCTTGGTAATGAGTCACTTTTTTATAGGACATCAGTTGAACCAGCTGCTATTTTTCAATAAGTTGCAGGATTGCTTTCTAATTACTGATAAGATTTCAGCTGGTGTCATGACTTTCCATGGCTTTTTGCACATCTTTCTTTATGCATTCAATACATTTTTCCTGTTATTTCTCATTATTACACATCACTTAATTTATGGACAGCTACGGTTTGATTTCTCTTTCCTATGTGGACTGGATAAGTTGTTACCAACATCTGATGAGAAACTGTCAAACATGGTGGTGGCAGCATCATGGTTTGGGCCTGCTTTTCTTCAGCAGGGACAGGGAAGATGGTTAAAATTGATGGGAAGATGGATGGAGCCAAATACAGGACCATTCTTGAAGAAAACCTCTTGGAGTTTGCAAAAGACCTGAGACTGGGATGGAGATTTGTCTTCCAACAAGACAATGATCCCAAACATAAAGCAAAATCTACAATGGAATGGTTCACAAATAAATGTATTCAGGTATTAGAATGGCCAATTCAAAGTCCAGACCTGAATCCAATCAAGAATCTGTGGAAAGAGCTGAAAACTGCTGTTCACAAACGCTCTCCATCCAACCTCACTCAGCTCGAGCTGTTTGCAAAGGAAGAATGGGCAAGAATTTCAGTCTCTTGATATGCAAAATTGATAGAGACAAACTCAAGCGTCTTGCAGCTGTAATCGCAGCAAAAGGTGACACTACAAAGTATTAACTTAAAGGGGACGAATAATATTGCACGCCCCACTTTTCAGTTATTTCAGTTATTCTTCACCACAACATTAAAATTTTTATCTTTATGTTTGAAGCCTGAAATATGGGAAAAGGTTGAAAAATTCAACAGAGCCTAATACTTTTGCAAGGCACTGTAGCTCTCAATATACGAGGGGCTGCTGATAAGTCTGAGTTTACCCAGTAAGAAACGAGATAGGATGATGAAACTTTACATTTATTCCACATACTCTCCACTGATGTCAACACACTTCTTACATTGGTATTCCAAGTTCTGTAAGCCTAGCAAAAAGAAGGATTTCGGTTGTGCCTCAAACCAGGCATCTGTAGCAGCTATGGAATCCGAAATGGTGTGAAATTTGGTACCCTTGAGGTCTTTCTTCAAGTTTCCAAACAGATGATAGTCAGAGGGAGCTAGATCTGGTGAATAAGGTGGGTGGTCAACCAGCTGGAAGCCCAGTTCTGACAGTTTTGTTGTGGTCACTTGTGCAGTGTGAGTGGAGGCATTGTCTTGCAGGAACAAGATTCCTTTGGACAGCTTGCCGCACCTTTTGGCCTTCGGAGCTGCCTTTAGTTGGTCCAAAAGTTCAATGTAATAGCTTGCATTGATGGTGGAACCCTTTTGAAGGTAGTCCACTTGCAGCACACCCTCCTTATCCCAGAATACAGACGCCATCACCTTAGTGGCTGATTTTTGCATCCAGAACTTCTTTGGACGAGGAGAACCACTGTGCCTCCACTCTTTTGATTGTTCCTTGTTTTCAGGGTCATACAAATAAATCCAGGTCTCATCCATAGTGACCAGTCGATCCAGGAAGTTCTTATCAGTCTGGAAACATTGACAAATGGACCTGGAAGTTTAGGGTCCCACTTTGCAGATAGCTTCCTCTAAAATATCCAAATGTTCATGGATAAGGACACAAACACATTCACGGGAAATCCCCATGATGTCTGCTATTGCTTTAGCTGAAATTCGTTGATTCTCAGTATGAGGTTGTGCACAGCATTGCCGATCTCCAGAACAAGAACCACTCTCGGTCGTCCATGACGTTCCTCATCACTGGTGCTGAAGTGGCCAGTTTTAACTGTGGAATATGAAGTGTATTGATTCCCCAATGTCTGCGAGATATCACCATGAATATCCTTTGTGGACTTTCCTTGCAGAAACAAGAATTTTATCACTCCTCTGCTCTCAGTTGCTGTGAATATTGCATTAGACTCCGCCATTTTGTTTTTCCACGTGCGTAGAACACCGTTGCCATAAGATTTAAACATGAAATTTTGAAAACATATATTAGACACATAAGACTTTCATGTGATGTAGTATGTGTTACCATAGAAACAAAAAAAGATCACAAAGCTAAAGACTTATCAGCAGACCCTCGTACAGGATGAGCACCCACATAGCTCTCAATATACAGTATTAGCCCTCACAAAGCTCTCTATATAAAGGATGAGCCCTCACGTAGCTCTCTATATAAAATATGAACCCCCACATAGCCCCCTATATAAAGTATGAGCCCTCACATAGCTCTCTATATACAGGATAAGCCCTAACATAGCTCTCTATATACAGGATGAGCCTTCACATAGCTCTCCATATAAAATATGAACCCCAGATAGCACCCTATATACAGGATAAGCCCTCATATAGCCCCCTATATACAGTATGAGCCCTCACACAGCTTTCTATATAAAGGTGAGCCCTCACATAGTTCTCTATATAAAATATGAACGCCACATAGCTCTCTATATACAGTATGAGCCCTCTAATAGCTCCCAATACACAGGAGGGTCCCCTACATAGGTCTATATACAGGATAAGCCCTCAAATAGCCCTCTATATGCAGTAGGAGCCCTCACCTAGACCCTCTATATGCAGTATGAGCCCTCACCTAGCTCTCTATATAAAGGATGAGCCCTCACATAGCTCTCTATATCAAATATGAACCACCACATAGCCCCCTATATATAGTATAAGCCCTCACATAACCCCCTATATACAGTATGAACCCTCACATAGCTTTCTATATAAAGGATGAGCTTTCACATAGTTCTCTATATAGAATATGAACCTCACATACCTCTCTATATACAGTATGAGCCCTCACATAGCTCCCAATACACAGGATGGTCCCCTACATAGCTCTCTATATAAAGGATGAGCCCTCACATAGTTCTCTATATACAGGATAAGCCCTCACATAGCTGTCTATATCAAAAATGAACCCCCACAGTCCCCTATATACAGTGTAAACCCTCACATTGCCACTATATACAGGAAAAACCCTCACACAGCTCTCTATATACAGGATGAAACCTCATATATCTCTCTATATTCAGGATGAACCTTCACATGGCTACCTTTATACAGTATGAGCCCTTAGATAGCCCTATATACAGGATGAGCATGCACATAGCTTCCAAGATGCGGGATGAGCCATCACATAGCTCGCTATATACTGGATGAGCCCTCACACAGCTCTCTATATACAGGATAAGCCCTCACATAGCTCCCTATATACAGGAGGAGACTGAACATAGCTCCCTATATACAAGAGGTGCCCACACATTTCTCTCTATACACAGGATGAGCCCCCATATAGCCCAGTATATACAGTATGAGCCCCCAGTCAGCCACCTATATACAGTATGATCCCCCACATAGTCTCCTATATACAGTATGAGCTCACACACAACCCCCTACATACAGCATAATCCCCCATAGCTTTCTATATACAGTATGAGCCCTCTATACGATATGAGTCCCCGGACAGCCCCTTAAATACAGTATGAGCCCCTGCATAGCCCCCTATATACAGTATAATCCTCACATAGCCCCCTATGTACAGGATTGGCCCTGCCATTACACACTATATAAAAGCATGGATTCCATAAACATATTAAGAAAAAAAACACACACAGACCTCACTTTCGTTCCTTTGGCACTCTGCTTTGGTCCACAAGACTCCACTTCTTCACACATGCTGGTACCAACTGATGATGCCACAGAACAGGCCACGGGACCTCAGCTGGAGCTGAGCTGCCATTCTGTATTGCCAGCAATGGAGCGCCAGGAAAGCTCCCAGTTCCGACATGTGCACAGCTGTTAATGGTGCAAACATTATAGTGAGGGTAATTGTGACGCCCTGGCCCCGCCAGGTGTCGCACACAGGGTAGGCCCCCCGCATAACACCTTCCCAAAAAGGGTTACACCAAAGCCAACCAAATCATAGTCACCCCCCTCAGGGTAGGACAGGCACACCAATGGGCGGGAGCAGGCGGATGGAGCACGCCCACCTAGGGGTCTAGAGAACCTGGGGCGGGAAAAGTAGTCAGTTCAAGTCTGAGTTGAAGTGGAGTTGAGTGGAAGTTGAAGGAGGAGAGGAGTGAAGCCTGTGACAGTGACAGTCTGTCACGTGGAAGTAGCAGCAGAGAGGCGTCGGGACGGAGCCCCGGCGTATTGGCTAGGTGGCAGACGGTTGTCCATATCTGACAGAAGTTGGGAAGACGGCTGCGGGAGATCCGAGGAGGACAGGGTTGGAGCCCGCCGGTACCGAGTACCGGAGATCTGAACCGGAAACTGTGCAGAGAGGGGGTACTTGGACCCTGAAGCCAGGACCGGAACTAAAGGCCTAGCTAATTAACCAATTGAGGGCAGGATTATAGGTCCTGTCCCAACCAAAGTCCCAAAAGCAGACAACCACCCACCGAGGGGGTAAGGGCATCCGCCAGGGCCCGTAGATCCCAAGGGTCAGCGTCAGCGGGCACGGTTCCCAACCAAAAGTACCGGGAGCGGACTCCCGTGTTCCATACCGGGAAGTCCACACACTACAAAACACAGTGCAGAGGAAAAGTGACACAGACCACCAGCCCGGGTGTGGGACCAGAGTAAACCTGGCCGCGGCGGCCGGTCACCAACACATTGGTTTACCGATTGGACTTGTGTGAAGTTATTTGTGAGTACATTGACATCCCCCGGTGTGTCCGGGCGCGCCGGCACCTGCAGTCACCATCCTCAACACAGAGACACTGAGAACTGGGGCAGCAATCCCTACCCACGGAGGGGTTAACATCCAGCTGCAAGCCCATCACCCCTGGGTGCTCCCCAGCAGCAGCGGTGGTGCTACATTTCACCACACACCATAGGTGGCGTCACAAAATCCTCGTATATAAACGTCCCCTTTTCATTCGAAGTGTCCGCGAGACCCCCCGGGTCCGGAGACCCCTCGAGCCACACTGCAGATCCGGATCCGATCAGCTCGGCTGCTGGTGTGAGGGCGGCACATAATCTCACTTGCCCTCATTATAATCTACCTATCAGTATGTAATAGACTAATCTGTACACTGTATGTGCTATGTTTTATTTACACAGATATATACTGTTATATGCACTGTACTAATCACACCTGCACATACAGGACCTCACATATATATGGAGCCAGGGTCGGACTGGGGTGTGAGGGGCCTACCAGGGAAATTGCCTCTAGGGGCCCGCACTATAGCTACTGTAAACGTTTTTATTACTTGATCATTTTCGGCTTCTCTCAGTATAACGTGCGACTTTTAGCAAATCCTACAGTGCGCAGAAGAGCCCTGTCCTGTGCCTGCAGATATCACAGGATTTCCTGTAGCCTCTTATTTATTGTAGTTAATAATGGAATCTATTATTTACAGTCAGTCGCAGGTTTTCTTACACACGGACATTCCTTGTCCTAGGAAAACCACCGAGTACAACAGCCAAACAATAATCAAAGAGAAGCAGAACGTTATCCAGCATCTTCATATGGAAACGTTTACTAACATTAATCCCCCTCTGCCCTCATCTGGGAAATCCCCTGTAAGGGTGCGTGCCCAGCCGTCCACGATCAGTGTTTGCAGCATGTTGGCTGTAGCATGGTTCAGCTGCATCCAAAACGCTGCGTTGTAAGTACAAGCACAGTGGAGGGATTTCTAGAAATCCCGTGCCCAATGTGATTCTTGTTTCCGCAGCAAACACTGACCTGCGGATCTTCTTTCTAGACCACAGCATGTCAATTGTTTGCTGCGTGATCATATGCTCCTCCGTATGGAGAACACAAGTGAAAGACCGCAGCGCACTGAAGCCTGATTGTGGGTATGAGCAGCTGCGGTCTCCTGCGGAGAACACTCGCAGCCCCGCAGGTCCGGACCCGCTCCATGCAGAACACAGTGAGTCCTGATCGTGGGCATATACCCTAAGGGGCACTTTGCACACTGCGACATCGCAGGCCGATGCTGCGATGCCGAGTGCGATAGTCCCCGCCCCCGTCGCAGCAGCGATATGTGGTGATAGCTGGCGTAGCGAAAATTATCGCTACGCCAGCTTCACACACACACTCACCTGCCGTGCGACGTCCCTGTGGCCGGCGACCCGCCTCCTTGTTAAGGGGGCGGGTCGTGCGGCGTCACTGCGACGTCACACGGCAGGCGGCCAATCGGAGCGGAGGGGCGGAGATGAGCAGGATGTAAACATCCTGCCCACCTTCTTCCTTCCGCATATCCTACGGAAGCCGCAGTGACGCTGGTAGGAGATGTTCCTCGCTCCTGCGGCTTCACACACAGCGATGTGTGCTGCCGCAGGAGCGAGGAACAACATCGGACCGTCGCGTCAGCGTAATTATGAATTACGCCGACGCTGCACCGATGATACGATTACGACGCTTTTGCGCTCGTTAATCGTATCATCAAGGCTTTACAAACTGCGATGTCGCATGCGATGCCGGATGTGCGTCACTTTCAATTTGACCCCACCGACATCGCACCTGCAATGTCGCAGTGTGCAAAGTGCCCCTAAGAGTCAGTGTGTGGAGGTGTGAAGCATTACCACCAAATACACTTTACCATTTGGAGACTCTGGTGAATATTTGTCTTCACTATAGTTTCTAAACTAGTGTTACATGTTGGATAAACCCTTCACTAGTCCTGTGTATTCTGACAACACTGCTCTATAGACAGATCAGGCTTTTTTTTTACATATATAGTATTTATACTGAAGCTCCTCTTGTACTATCATCACATATAGAGGCCCCCTGAAGAGTAATTACATATAGCCTAAGATAATGACACTAACACTGGGGCACTGGGGGTACAGGATAATGACATTGACACTGGGGGTACAGGATAATGACACTGGGGTATAGGGCAATGTCACTGACACTGGGGTTACAGGATAATGACACTGACACTGGGGTTACAGGATAATGACACTGACACTGGAGGTACAGGATAATGACACTGACACTGGGGGTACAGGATAATGACACCGACACTGGGGGTACAAGATAATGACACTGACACTGGGGGTACAGGATAATGACACTGACACTGGGGGTACAGGATAATGACACTGACACTGGGGGTACAGGATAATGACACTGACACTGGGGGTACAGGATAATGACACTGACACTGGAATACAGGATAATGACACTGGGGATACAGGATAATGACACTGATACTGGGGGTACAGGATAATGACACTGACACTGGGGGTACAGGATAATGACACTGACACTGGGGGTACAGGATAATGACACTGACACTGGGGGTACAGGATAATGACACTGACACTGGAGTACAGGATAATGACACTGGGGATACAGGATAATGACACTGATACTCGGGGTACAGGATAATGACACTGACACTGGGGGTACAGGATAATGACACTGACACTGGGGGTACAGGATAATGACACTGACACTGGAGGAACAGGATAATGACACTGACACTGGGAGTACAGGATAATGACACTGGGGATACAGGATAATGACACTGATACTGGGGGTACAGGATAATGACACTGACACTGGGGGTACAGGATAATGACACTGACACTGGGGGTACAGGATAATGACACTGACACTGGGGGTACAGGATAATGACACTGACACTGGGAGTACAGGATAATGACACTGGGGATACAGGATAATGACACTGATACTGGGGGTACAGGATAATGACACTGACACTGGGGGTACAGGATAATAACACTGACACTGGGGGTACAGGATAATGACACTGACACTGGAGTACAGGATAATGACACTGGGGATACAGGATAATGACACTGATACTCGGGGTACAGGATAATGACACTGACACTGGGGGTACAGGATAATGACACTGACACTGGGGTACAGGATAATGACACTGACACTGGAGGAACAGGATAATGACACAGACACTGGGGTACAGGATAATGACACTGGGGGTACAGGATAATGACACTGACACTGGGGTACAGGATAATGACACTGACACTGGAGGAACAGGATAATGACACAGACACTGGGGTACAGGACAATGACACCGACACTGGGGGTACAAGATAATGACACTGACACTGGAGGTACAGGATAATGACACTGACACTGGGGGTACAGGATAATGACACCGACACTGGGGGTACAAGATAATGACACTGACACTAGGGGTACAGGATAATGACACTGACACTGGGGGTACAGGATAATGACACTGACACTGGGGGTACAGGATAATGACACTGACACTGGGGGTATAGGATAATGACACTGACACTGGAGTACAGCATAATGACACTGGGGATACAGGATAATGACACTGATACTGGGGGTACAGGATAATGACACTGACACTGGGGGTACAGGATAATGACACTGACACTGGGGGTACAGGATAATGACACTGACACTGGGGGTACAGGATAATGACACTGACACTGGGAGTACAGGATAATGACACTGGGGATACAGGATAATGACACTGATACTGGGGGTACAGGATAATGACACTGACACTGGGGGTACAGGATAATGACACTGACACTGGGGGTACAGGATAATGACACTGACACTGGAGTACAAGATAATGACACTGGGGATACAGGATAATGACACTGACACTGAGGGTACAGGACAATGACACTGACACTGGGGGTACAGGATAATAACACCGACACTGGGGGTACAGGATAATGACACTGACACTGGGGGTACAGGATAATGACACTGACACTGGGAGTACAGGATAATGACACTGACACTGGAGGAACAGGATAATGACACAGACACTGGGGTACAGGATAATGACACTGGGGATACAGGATAATGACACTGACACTGGAGTACAGGACAATGACACTGACACTGGAGGTACAGGATAATGACACTGACACTGGAGTACAGGATAATGACACTGGAGGTACAGGATAATGACACTGACACTGGGGGTATAGGATAATGACACTGACACTGGGGGTACAGGATAATGACACTGACACTGGGGTTACAGGATAATGACACTGACACTGGGGGGACAGGATAATAACACTGACACTGGGGGTACAGGATAATGACACTGACATTGGGGGTACAGGATAATGACACTGACACTGGGGGTAGCAATGGGCCCCCCAGCCTTGTGTACTCTAGCAATGGGCCTCTCTTCCTGTCCCCTATTATGCCATTGTTCACACACACACACGCACGCACGCACACACACACACACACACACACACACACACACGTTATTCTCACCTGTCCTCCGTACCTGCGCTGTCCTTACCTTACCAGTCCGCAGGCTCATGGACCCCTCCATGATCTCGTCCGGTGCACGGAGCCGCCGCTGCCGCAGAATGCCATCATGGCTTTACTGCAATTAAATGCTTTGCAGCGCCGTAAAGCATTTAACTGCAGTAAAGCAATGAAGTCAACCTGCAGCGGCGGCTCCGTGCACCGGACGGGTCACTGAGGGGGTCTGTGTCTTGCGGTCTGGAGCACCACGGGAACAGAGGAGAACAGGTGAGAATGATTATTTTTTTTTTCTTCGGCTCCTTCTGAGCAGTTACTTCTCCTCTGCATCCCTGCGCGTCCTCTCCTCTGCTGCTCCGGCGGCGGCAGTGTGATGACGGCCGCTGTGTCGGTGCGGGGCTGAGCAGGTCCTCCGCCTCCTGACACCGGCCGGACTGTTCACATGTACGAGCGTCTGAAGGATGCACGTACATTTGAACAGCGAGCGGTGCAGGACCTACGGTGAGTCACATGACTGTCTGTGATGTCACCACAGGTCCTTCTGCACCCGCAAAAACTGCAGCGATAGTACGGATCGTGTGCTATCGCTGCAGTGTGTAATTGAAAGGCTGGGGGCCCTCAGAGTGTGGGAGGAGGGGCCCATCAGAGCGTGGGGGCCCTGCCCAGTCTGCCGCACATAGCGCCGGCCGTGAAAAACCGGTGGCCCCGCGGCGCTGTACACAGCCCCGCATAAATTAAGGCACGTGGGGCCCCCTGAGGGCCCGAGGCCTACCGGGGGATTCCCCGGTGCCCCGGCGGGCCAGACCGAGCCTATATGGAGCAATATAGCTGGGTGACCACAAGCTATTACTCGGCTTGAGATCATCGTGTCTGCTATTAGTGACGATGGGTACAAAGCGGGAGACCTCACCCTAAAATAAACAAAGAGATACAACTGGCACTACCGACAGCCATTTCAGAGGGGTGGATTAGTGACCCGCATTTGGTGATAGCATCCACAGCAGCCATAACAGCAGGGCACCTGCTATAATGAATAACTGACATCCGCTGATCATTTCCCTAGCTCACCTTGTGAGCCTTCACAATCATTGTTTGCGGGAAAAGAATAATTAAAAAAATAAATAAATAAATAAAATAATACAGGTAACCTCTTACCGACACTGTGTACGTCATGCCTCATGTCGGCATACTCACTGCCTGATGCCGCGGGCAGCGAGTTCCACGCATATGAGTTGATTTGAATAGCTGACATGTGTGGATATCAGACACAAATGGATCCGCTCTCCACTCGTGCCTGTTAACTCCTTACACCGCGCTGTCAAAACGTGACAGCGCGGTGTACATCGCAGCCGCAGTAAGCTCTCAGTCACCTGGCTCCATCGGAAGTTACATGTTGTGATCACGTAGATCCAATCATTGCCATGGTAACACAGGGTCATGTGATGACTCCTGTAGCTATCATAAGTCAGTTCCTCTTAGGCCCTGTGTCCACGGTGCGTTTTTTCATGCTTTTCTGCAGCGTTTTCAACTGCACTTTCTTAGTGCCCAAATGGCTGCGTTTTGATTTCCCAGCAAAGTCTATGGAAAATAGGGTTTTCCTGTGCCCACAATGCAGTTCAAAATGCTGCGTTTAATTTGCATATTTTGTGGCAAAAAACATGCGTTTTAAAAAGCAGCATGAATTGTTTTTGCCATTTGAGGTGCGTTTACATAACATAGAAGTCAATGAGAAAGCAGGGAGTAACCAAGAAACATCAAAATTCCAACGTTTTACCTGCTTTTTTGGTGCAGAAAACATGCGTTTTGGACTACTAAAACGCATGCTTTTTGCACATCAAAATAATTATTTCATATGTCCCTTTACACACACACATAGTCCGACAATTTATGTAAAGAAAATTATCATTTTATTGTTATATTTCCGTTTTTTATTAAATAACCGCTATAATTCTATTAAATCTTGCTATTTTCTTTTTTTCCATACAAATATTTATGTGTCCCTTTTTTTTCTCTTGTTTCATATTGTTTGACTGTTGTAACTTTATTTATCATTGTCTTGATGTTCAAAACGCATGTGTCAAAGTGCATTTGAAAAAGCATTCAAAAAGCGCTAAAAATGCACCAAATACGCGGCAAATACGCATGCGTTTTCAGCGCTAAAGTTCTGCAAAAGGCAACTTTGGCTAATTCAATTAAGGACAAAATGTGCATTTAGAACTGCAAGTAAGGAAAAGCAACGTGGACACATAGCCTAACAGCTGGCAGAGGGCCGTGTATGAGAGGAGAGCAGCTTTTCTTCTACAAAAAAGGAACAAGCGATCAGACTGCTGATCCTTATAATAGTAAAATAAAAAAAAGAAAAAGACAAACTTTTAAAAAATTTAAAAAACCTAAAAGTTTAAATCATCCCCCATTCACCCCATTGACAATTAAAGGGTTAAAAAAAAATATACGATATATTTGATATCGCCACATTCAGAAATATCAAAATTTAAAATATCTCATCAATAAATGGCGTAGCGGCAAAAAAATCCAAATGCCAAAATTACGTTTTTTGGTCGTTGCAAATTTTGCGTAAAATGCAATAAAAATGTAGCATCTGCCCAAAAATGGTACCGTTAAAAATGTCAGCTCGAGATGCAAAAAATAAGCGGTCGCTGAACCATAGAGCCCAAAGAATGAGAATGCTATAGTTTTCAGAAAATAGCGCAGAAAGTGTGCCACTTTTTTTGGAAAAACATCTGAATTTTTTTTAACCCATTACATAACAGTAAATCCATACGTTTGGTGTCTACGAATTCGTACTGACCTGAGGCGTCACATCGCCATATCAGTTTTACCATATAGTAAACACAGTGAATAAAATATCCCAAAAACAATTGTGCAATCACACTTTTTTTTGCAATTTTTCTGCACTTGGAATTTTTTTGCCATTTTCCAGTACATTATATGGTAAAACTAATGGATTCATTTAAAAGTACAACTCGTCCCTCAAACGTACGCTCTTATATGGCAAGATTAAAGGAACAATAAAAAAGTGACGGCTCTCGGAAGAAGGGGAGCAAAAAACAAAAACGGAATATCGCTGGGGGTGAAGGGGTTAAACAAAAGAAAATTTAGGACTCTTCCATTATCATATAAATGAATAGATTTGGAACCTTTTATTTCCATTATGTTTTCCTAAAATGCATTAAAATACTGAAACTACTGGAAATGTGAAGCAGAGCCTTAGGCGGGCTTTGCACACTACAACATCGCAGGTGCGATGTCGGTGGGGTCAAATTGAAAGTGACGTACTTCCGGCATCGCATGCGACATCATAGTGTGTAAAGGCTCGATGATACGATTAACGAGTGCAAAAGTGTCGTAATCGTATCATCGGTGCAGTGTCGGCGAAATCCATAATTACGCTGACACAACGGTCCGATGTTGTTCCTCGCTCCTGCGGCAGCACACATCGCTGTGTGTGAAGCCGCAGGAGCGAGGAACATCTCCTACCAGCGTCACCGCGGCTTCCGTAGGATATGCGGAAGGAAGGAGGTGGGCGGGATGCTTACATCCCGCTCATCTCCGCCCCTCCGCTCCTATAGGCCGCCTGCCGTGTGACGTCGCTATGACGCCGCACGACCCACCCCCTTAATAAGGAGGCGGGTCGCCGGCCAGAGCGACGGTCGCAGGACAGGTGAGTCCATGTGAAGCTGCCGTAGCGATAATGTTCGCTACGGCAGCTATCACAAGGATATTGCAGTTGCGACGGGGGCGGGGACTATCGCGCTCGGCATCGCAGCATCGGCTTGCGATGTCGCAGCGTGCAAAGTACCCCTTAGAATGCAATGTAAAGATACTGGAATGGGGCGGAGTGATGTAGCTGAGCTGAGCGGAGGCACATGAGAGGTGCTCCCACCATCCTGCATATCCTGATATTGTTGCCTGCTCTCCCTCGCCTGCAAAGTTGTTCCTGAGGTAGGGGACACTCTCTAGAGGCCAGCGATTCCACCAGAACTGTCCCCCGACTCCTGACAGCAGATATTGTACCAACTGAGGCCGGACAGTGAGACGAGGCAGCCATCTTCCCTGCACGAGGCTTTGCAGCTGCATAGCGTGCAGCGCCGTGGAGTCCCACCACCCGGCGATCAGCTTACCCCCAGGAGGACGTGGAGGAGCTGGTGGAGGTGGCTTCACAAGTCAGCAGGGGCGAACCAGAGGGGAGATCTGGAGATCAGTGAGCGCCACTAATAATTTTATCATCAGCCGCACCGCCCGCAGCTGGCACATCAAAGGGCCAGCAGCGGTGAATGAGCCAATAACCGAGGCAGATTGGGGTGAGTGCTCTGAAAAACAGGCCCCTCAGGTCTCCCTCTGACACTGACATAATACAGAAAGATATACATTAAGACTCCACGCTGGAGAGGCCTGTATTACTCCTGATTATAACACTCAGGTGCTGTGCTGACTCGGGACTACCCTTTGCTGTAGACACGTGTATGTACAGATGTTGGGGGTGAGAATTAAGTAAACAGAAATACTTAATTCAGCCATTTCATAGACTCAGGTATATAGTTTAGTAGATGTAAACTAACACTCATATATATGAATGCTTTTGTTTCTTACTAACACGTATATATACAGTCATATGAAAAAGTTTGGGCACCCCTATTAATGTTAACCTTTTTTCTTTACAACAATTTGGGTTTTTGCAACAGCTATTTCAGTTTCATATATCTAATAACTGATGGACTGAGTAATATTTCTGGATTGAAATGAGGTTTATTGTACTAACAGAAAATGTGCAATCTGCATTTAAACAAAATTTGACCAGTACAAAAGTATGGGCACCTCAACATAAGAGTGACATTAATATTTTGTAGATCCTCCTTTTGCAAAAATAACAGCCTCTAGTCGCTTAGGCTATGTTCGCACGTTGCGTTTTTTTCCGCGTTTCTGCAGCGTTTTTAGCTGCAGCGTTTTTGTGCCAAAACGCATGCGTTTTTGTTTTCCAGCAAAGTCTATGGAAAAACCAGAAATCCTGTCTGCACTTTGCTTTTTTTTCAGCAGCGTTTAATTTGCATATTTGTGGTCAAAAACCATGCTGAAAAAGAAGCAGCATGTCAGTTGTTTTTGCCATTTCTGCAGCGTTTCATTAACATTGGAGTCAATGAGAAATGGCAAAAAGCAACCAAAATCACAATTCCTGCGTTTTTCATGCTTTTTACCTGCTTTTCCACTGCGATTTTGGCTCCAAAAATGCATGCTTTTCTGGCCAAAAATTAATGGATTCTAATGTTCCTTTACACACACACAATAACCGAAAATTTAAATGCTAAAAAATAATAAACTTTACCTATTTTTCTGTTATAATGTGCATAACCGCTATTATTTCATTATAATTGATATTTTCCATATAGTTTTATTAAAATTTTATCCTTTTTTCATTCTTTTTGACTAGTCCAACTTTATTTCTCAGTGTCTTGATCTACAAAACGCATCTGCAGAAACGCAGGTGAAAACGCAGGTAAAAAGCGCACAAAACGCACTAAAAACGCGGTAAAAACGCATGCGTTTTTAGCGCTAAAAAATGGCCAAAAGCCATTTGGTCAAAAACCAAGGGAAGGAAAACGTGCAGAATAAACTGCAGGTACTCCG